>NC_051135.1:992950-1257561 GCF_014839805.1 Manduca sexta | reverse complement strand
TTTTTACCTACTATATTAAACAAATAGTTCTTAGTTATAAAATACAAATAGGAGTTTTGATACAATTTAGTATTAAATTTTTCTTAATAGTACGACTAAAGTAGATAAACAAAGCTTTATACATTTGAATATTGATAATATATCTTCCAATTGGCGGGGAATACTTTCAATGTTACTTATTTACACATGTACCACTATCACATAAATCGTTCGCTAATAATAAACGGTCAATTCCAAAACGCAGGGCACCGAAGTACGATATGATCCAAATCAGCATTTGCTTGATTACAGTAAGAACATCTGTTACTATTCACTAAATGAAGTCTATAAAGATGTGCTGGAGTCAAACAGTGTCCCAACCTCATGCGTGTGATGCAGCTAAAAAACTTTCTGTCAATATATTTGTGTTGATGATACCAAGGTTTCGTTGGTAATTCTTTCTGTATTTTGCTGTACCATTTTCTTTGGTCTGCAGGGTAAAGTCCCAGTATTCTTTCCATAACAGTTTATTGCTACTTTGTACAAGCTGTAATAATCGGTAAAATGGACCTTCATCGACTCTGTGTGATCCTCATCAGGGTTCGCGTGGGTTGCCTTATCTGCTATTTCATTTCCACGTATGCCACTGTGTGATGGAACCCACAAAAATTCTATGTTAAGGTGTTTTTCATCTCGGAGTTGAGTTAACTTATTTTAATAGCGTGCACCAAATAATTTATTTTATAGGAAATGTGGAAATTATTTAATGAACACAAAACACTCTTAGAATCTGAAATTATTAAAATATTACTTACAGTCGTATTTACATAGAGCAATGCACAATAAATTGCATATACCTCCGCTGTAATATACTACAGTTAGTACTTATCTTAATACATTTTGTATAATTAAGTTGAGGATCATAAAATGCTGCTGTACAGTAACTATCAGTTTTGGATCCATCTGTATATAATAAATAATAATTATTTTTGCTATTCTTAAATTCTAAAAAATCAGTATTGTCATGTACAGTATTTACATGTATTATAGGACAATCAATAAGAACTTTAAATGAATTAGTATACAATGGCCAGTTACTATATTTTTGAATATGCTTAGAATTCTTTTTAACCAAGTTATAAATTGTTTGATTTCAGGTATTGTCCCATGTACAAGTGAAGGAGCAGTGACTACATTAGATGAGACTGGTTCTATGTCCAGAGGACTCAATTCGAAGTTGTTTGTGAAGAATGCTATTGTTTAGGATACTATTTTCAAATAAAATCTTTGGGCCAACTGTAATCTACGCAAAACCAGAGGAGGTATACAAGTTTCTATTTCTAGTGAGTTAATAGGTGTTGATCTCATAGCTCCACAAATGAGTCAAACGCCCATGTTTTGTATCACATCTATCTTCTTTAAATGAGTTCTGCTAGCATTCATGTAGGCTAAACTGCTGTAGTCAAAGTGACTTCTAATTATACTCTTATACAACATAGCCATTGTTTTGGGTCAGACCCCAGTAAGTGCCTGCTAAATGTCTTAGTAAATTAATACCATTTTTTACAAATATGTTTAATGTGTTCATCAAACTTAAGCTTATCATCAATAATAACTCCTAAAAATTTGTGTTGTTTTACCAATGGAATTTGAGTTGTGTTGTAAAAATATTTACATCATCTACATTTAACTGTTTACTAAAATCTAAAACTGAACTTTTTGAAGGGCTAATATCAAGTTTATGTTTATTATGATAGAAATTGTACAACTGTTTCAGTGCATTGTTAATGTTACTTTGAGCAACATGCAAATTTTGATTTGTGCTATACAAAAGCAAAGTCATCTGCAAATTGTAGGATCTTAACATTTGTTGTGTCAACATATTTTGAAATTTCTGAGGTATATATAAATTATATAATAGTGGCGACAGTGTAGCCCCTTGCATAACACCTCTATTTACACATCTAGGCCCATGCAGTTTGTCATTATACTCACATATACAGTTCTATCACTCATAAAGTTATACAACCACTTTAAAACTTGGGCAGGTATACCTGTGTTGTATAAAATCTGAATGAGTTCTTCTATATTAACATTATCAAAAGCACCTTTTACATCTAAAAATACACATATCATATTGGAGTGACTTAATTTAGCTTGTTTTATGTCAAATATTAATGATACAAAGCTTTCAGAACAACTTTTGCCTTTTCTGAAGCCAAACTGTACTGAAGGAATTACATTAGTTGACTCAATGAAATAATCTAATCTTAATTTTAACATATTTTCAAATAGTTTACCCAAACATGAAGATAATGAAACTGGCCTATAAGATGTTGCACTGTTTATGGGCTTATTAGGTTTTAATATAGGAATGACACATTGAGTTTTCCAGGTAGTTGGTATTACTATTTCCTTCCACATTCTATTGTAAATACTAAGTAAAATGATTTGTGCATTCAAATGTAATTTTTTAACCAATAAATATGGAATGTCGTCTAGTCCCGAGTAGTATCTCTTCTTGATTTCAAAGATATATGTAATTCATTTAAGTTAAATGTACTATTAAGAAATGTGTTAATATCAGTTTCAGTTGCACTTTCAAATAAATAAGTTAATCTATCTTGACTGATTTGTGTTGTGTCTGTTAAATTATTTATAAAATCAGGAACCCAGTCATCATTAAAATTTCTGATTTTGTCACTAATCCCTATCCTCTTAAATTTTCTAACATATCCCCATATTCGAGAAATTGGTGTTAGTCTGTTGAAACTACCACATAAGTTTTGCCAAGAAGTAATGCTCTCCTCTTTTAATATTCTTTTCTTAGCAGCATCTAACTTTTTATATTTTATCCAATTTTCTATTGTAGGCTGTGAAAAATAATCTTTCAGAGCTTTCTTAGAATTATTTACGACATCAGTACAGTTCTGATTCCACCATGGAACAGGTTTTCTAGAAATTGAGTTAATTGATCTTTTTTTAACTTTAGGAATAGTTTTATCTCTTAAGTTTTTTAATATTTGAACAAAATTATTATACAATGTTAGGGAACTATCATTGACCAGATCCAAATGCGAAAATCCGTTTTCACTCAGAGAACAGTATTCAGGCCAATTTGCTTTGCTATATATATATTTACTTTCATTTACAGGAGAGACACAGTATGATGATGGTTGCACATTTATCTCAAGAAAAGTTGGAAGGTGGTAACTACCCATTGGGTCATCATGAACATACCAATTGCAAAGATGAGCAATAGAAGAACTAGTAAGAGCCAAATCTAATGCAGCAGCCTGTCTACCAGGATAAGGGACCGTTGTTGTAGATCCATCATTTAAAATGCATAAATCACAATCATCTATAAGGTTAAACAAGCATTTACCCCTATTGTTGTCATAATTAGATCCAAAAGCCATGTGATGAGCATTAAAATCACCCATTATAACACAAGGCCTTGGTAAGGAATTTATAAGTCTCTTCAATTTTAAATCATCAAATTGATTAGTGGGTGGACAATAAATACAAAGTAAATATATACAGCTTGTGCCAGTTTTTAATGAAATACATATATTTTGTATGGACTCATGATACAAAGTGTCTATTATACTGTACTGTAAACCATGTTTGATTAGTATACCGACTCCATGATGAGGGTTTTTGATACTTTATAATGAAAATTATATGATGGGAAATTTGGAATTCTAGTGTTGGGTTTTATCCAAGTCTCATTAAGAAGACAAATGTCAACAGACTTTTCAACTAATAAATTTTGTAATAAGGCTTTTTTACTCTGCAAACTTTGTATATTATACTGTAATATTTGTAAATAATTATCCATTAAATTAAATTTGATAAGAATATTTCTTTAATTTTCTTAGTAGTAAGTGGAGTATTGTCGGAATTATTACCTAGAGTAACAATGGATTTCACTATTGCCTTAAGAATAATATCATTATTAGCTATTTCCTGTACATTAAGTTCATTATCTTTAGAATTATTTGTATTTATTTTTGTGGGCAATGCAGGGAAAGATTTGTCATTATAGATAAGTGGTGTACTCACAACAGTGGCATACGAATTCTGGAAATATTTTTTTTTCTCCTCCATTTTCTTCTTTTTTATTGGGCAATCTCTGACACTGCTAAGTGGTTACCCCACAATTTATGCACACTATTTCTTCCACGTCACATTCTTATAAGAGTGCTTTCCAGCACATGATGAGCAATTTTGATTCCTCGGCATACCTTTGCAGAATGGTTAAATTTAAGGCATTTGAAACATTGAAGGAGTGGAGGTATATATTGGGTAACTTGATATCTAAATAATTTTATATAAGCATACTGGGGTAAGGATGTTGAGGCAAATGTTACTATGACTGTACCCATAGGTGTTAATATACCATCCACTTTCCTCATCATTCTTTTGATCGAAATAATTTCACTGTCACAGCTGATATTCCTGTATATCTCTTTCGTTACTCATATCTTTGGGTACATATCTTAATACTCCCATTTTTTCAGTTAGATAGAGGGAATGAAAGCTTTTAATTTATTTTTAATAAAAATCTTCCATTTTCAAAAACTGTTGGCAGCTCCTGCTGTTTTGAAGGATACACCAATTTTAAAAGCATTTATTCTGTGTAATTCAATTATGCCTTTGACATTGTCACAAAACAGATTTGTTAATGTAATAGGTTTTTATTCCCCACTTTTTCATTTTCAGTCGACTCAACATAAACTATATATTCACAAGTACCATTTTCCAGGAAAAGTCTCTTATAATTAGGCTTTATAAAAATTTTATATTTGTCCAAATTACTGGCCTTAGGATCACTGGTGGAAAATTTTGCATATTTCCTTTTTGATATCTCCAGGGTCCTTCCATCATTGGGAGGACCCATTGTGGAATACTTTATTTACAAAACTATATTATAAAGTATTTATCAATATTTACTAGCAAAAAATAAAATAAAATTTAAGCGATATTAAAAATTGCCGCCTTATTTGACTTCCCGCCCGTTTTTATTGTGACGAATCGATGTTGCCAGGTATATTTTAAAAGTATCAGAATAACATATTGTGTTTTGTTGAAATGTGTATTACAGAAATGAATAAGTGCTTTAATATTATTTTTTTTATAAATATGATATAATGGGTTAGTTATAATAGAATCCGGAGAAGTTAACTACATACTTTAGATTTCCTGGTTCATACGTGTCCATACTCAAAGCTCTCGATCTATGCTGCACTGTACGATGTGCATACATGTAGAATATTACAATGTAATATTTCCCTTATTCATGCCTTGATACAATATAAAACTGTTATAATATACTTAAAGAACTATTTCTTAATGCTGACTGATCTGAAATTAAGATAAACATATTATAATTTGTTGCCCATGGCTTAGATCTAAACCACCAAATTTTGTTATATACTATGAAGTTGGCAATACCGAACTTTGACACAATCAATAATAGTATTTTTTAACAACGCCACCTAGTAACTATCTTCTAAACGAATGCAATTGTTATGGTACTAAGTAGACGTCATATTTCATTGAATGCCGTTAGATGTCGCTAGAAAATAATATTGTATCAAAAATTATTGCTTGGAAATATTTTTCTTCTTTCTAAGCCATGTGTCTTTACCTAGTGCTCTTAAAGTTGATAAAACTAAAGGGTCGTTAATATCTTATTACTAGATACCGGGCGATTAACAATAATAGAGAGCCCGAACGTTTCGTTCTTAGGAAAATTATTCACTTCAGCATTTAGAATACTGTGTATTGCCTTCAGAGCAACAATGCTAACATAAAAATTAATTAGATCCTAGTTCTTGATTCTGACGTGTCTTTGTAATCAGTTTATCTATCTAGTTGTAAAACCTAGGAGTTAGCTGTTAACTGCATAATAATTTTATATGTACTACGTACCCAGTACCCACCGTAATGAAGGAACGTCGCGTCGTGTTGTAGACACTTCGCTAGCAATGCCAGCCATAGCCAGCGTGAGGAACCGGGCGGGAGGAAAAAAAAAGACTCCGACTCTATCGTCCGCATACAATTAATTTACTCGTTGTATATTTTCGTACCTTATAATATATAGGCGATATAGGCGTGATGGTATCTACGAATTAAAGAGATTTTTATAGTTAAGTAGGAATATATTTAGTGACATAACGATAACAATTTTGTATGCTTTGTTGAATTATAGGGTGGTTGTCTAAAAAAGCCTTCTGCTACTTACCCTACTGCTTGAGATCAGATGCAGAGCTGACAACTGTACCAACCTTCTTAGGCAACCCTAGTCAATTTGTGACAATGTGATGAATGTTAACAGTTTATATTATTTTACTATTTTTATATTTAGTAGATAGTAAGAATCCCGGATCCATTGGCGGCGATGCGTGTTTGAGCCTGCGAAAAATTAATGTGGCCCAACAACATGCTGTCATATCCTGCTGCTTTTTAATCTTTCTGTTACACAATGGTGCTATACATCGCTATAGACTCATCATCGTGCGGAACTATTAATTTCGTAGACATAATATACGCTTATAAAGTTGCTCTGCCACTCTTGATCCCTAACTATTAGTCAGGGTGCGCGTTAGGATACAGACAACAGCAACATTTAAATAAATAAGTATAAATCTGATCCCTAGTTATTAAATTAAATCACAATCATCATCTCTATTAACGCTGTCTAAAAAATAATGTTCAAATAGTGTTTAATTAATTTATCAAAAACCGTGACTTCAGTTTGTGAATAAGTAAGTACTTAAGTATTTATTTGAATCGTGTATGTCTTATTTTACAAAATTTTATTATTGACATCATAGCTTCATTACCATTTACTATGAAGACGCAGAATATATGCAGCACTATACACAAACCCCTATTTATACCGAGTCTGCTGATTAAATACTAACTTAAGTCACAGTATAAAGTATTTAATATTTTTTATTTCGGAAAAGTATGAGGTCAGTATGACTTTTATCTCGGAAAAGACGTTTGAACGCCAGCGTAGTCCCAAAAATTCACTTTAAGCAAAATAAAAACATATGTCTTAATAATGGTTTTAATCCGATGTAAGTTTATCTTCAAAATTACTGATATCATTCCGAAGACTTTGTAGCCTATTATGCTTTGATACCAACTTAGTTAGACCTGTCGATTCTGGATTTTCAATGTTTCGCACATTTGTATTTAATTTTTGTTTAAAGTCTGTGTTTTCGCTTTTCGGTTTGGTAGGTATGGAAAATCCGGAAAGGCCTCTATTGTATATCTCCACATTAAGGCCCTCCTCCATCTGTTCGCAAAGACTGGGTTCATTATCTAAATTGGTATGCAGTTCCAAATTTAAATGTCTCACGCTCTTACTCGACGAAGGACTGTATTTTAGGTCTAGTTCCTTTAAATCTAGATAAGGATACTTTTTCATCATGACTAGTTGCTCGTATTGCCGTAAATTTTCATCGCTCAATGCGTTCTTGTTATCGGAATCTTTGCCCGAATTAATATGGCCATAGATATTCTTACCGAGATCTTGTGTTGAATCTTTAATTTTTTTCAATGCACTCTCGATATTCGAAGCCATTTTTTTGGTGCGTTCAAGTATCGCGCGATGTGCTACATTATGGCAAACATTGGAATCTGAAAAAAGGGTTTGTAATAATTCTGGAGTAATTAAACATACTGAGAACGGGAGTTTTGAACTCTGCTGCTAGCTACAATTAAGTATAGGTGCCAAATTTACCCCTATATTGTGTTTAAAAAACACTCAATTGAGTTGGCTAAACTCTCTCAAGTTTAACATTCAAGAAACTTGAATCCTCTCAAGTCCTTAAAGACTGCTTAGTAAGCATATATTACCAATAATTATATAGCTTACTGGAATTTGCCGGACTACTACATATGTCTAACAATATACAATACTATTGAATGGTATGAACTACATATCAGGTAAGAATAATAGACTAAGATCTCTAGATAGAGTCAGATAATAATTACGAGCCAAATTAAAATAAGTCTCCACGTTATTTAATACCTAAATTCAGTACAAATATCACAATTGCATTTATTGTTATTTTTACTACGTGAAGAAACTAAAAAATCTGCAGTCATAGTTAGAAAGTACGAACCGTCAGTAAATTACTTACGATTTGTATACGCATCAAAGCGTGGCCAATCCTTACTCTGCCTATGCAAAGGGAATGTATAGTTAAACGTAAGACACAACAATACACAAGCAGCAGTCATCATCGCTGTATTTTTCTGCATTATTATATAAGTAAAAGAATATTTACACATTTAAATAATTTTAGGTATTATTTACTTTTCAACTAAGAGCATTAATATTTAAGTTCAGTCGTGGCTTAAATGACAAGATCATTATTTCTACAGCAGTCATAAAAAAGCAAGCTTCCTGTTCGCAAAAAAAAGGTTCTAATATTTCACTCATTTTAAAAAAAGTAAAGAAAATTTAGTCTTAGTAATATTTTACCATCCATAATAATTTGAATCCATGAATTATATTAAAGAACAAATAAAACTTAAAACTAATAGAATTCATTTATATTATCTCGTAATTTTTCATATTATTTCCCAACTCCGCCTTTAGCCCGCCTCGCGAGACTCTATTGGCCGCAACTCACCCTTTCCCTTATATTCTCGTCGGGATAAAACGGGAGCGATAAATGTGGGCGGGGCATCGTCCTCGCGTCAACTTGCACCTGACGGGATGTCATTACACGTGACCATTTAGTTCGGGGAGCACGCATTCAGGTTGGGAAAATGAGTGATGAATTGGAAGCTGATAAAACACAAACCGAATCTAATGTAGTTCACGCGCCGCGTCCGTCTTCCCCGAGGAAGTTCTTTTGCTCGACTGTACGAGGCACCTCGAGGAGCCTAAAACTAGTGATGCTGTCAATAACGTTCAGTTTGAGAGTGAGTCGTCTTCGGATGTGGAGGTAGAGCAGGAGATCGAGGAACGAGAGAACAGGTCTAACCCTTTGTTGCCGCCGGGCATTCCATTATGGCATCCACCTCCTATGCCGTTATGTCCAAGGCCGATGCTGCTGCCACATCAGCAGTTGGCTTTCGGTGCTGGATTAGCAGCATTCTGTAAGTTATAATTCTAAGAAACTACTTCCCATCATGCTCATTGCTATTTAACTTTGTTTTTTTAAACTTTAAACAAAGTACACGAACTTATATCTTGTAAAAAAAGGTCGACGGATAAAAATATAAAAACTAATAAAACTATAGGCACAAACTTACGTAAGAATTAAGATCTATATTTAAATAAGTGCATTAAAATCTAATTTAGGCTCCCCAAAATACAAAAGGAAACGTATCCTGTATCACATACTTTATTTTTTTTTGAGATTATCGAAATAAGTGGTAAGATATGGATGGACTCTACTTAGTAAGAATCTCTACTTAGAAATAAGTACTTAGTAAGTACTAATTACCTACTTAGAACCAAAATTGTAGAGTCCATCCATATCCAGAAACACCACAGGCGTAAAAAGGCAGTTTTAAGATTAAATCTTTAAAATTTGAGAAATAAGTGATAGTTGCAAAGCAAAACACCCAAAACGCATTATCTTAACTGAACAAAAAAAATGTGTGATTTTCGTTTACGACCCTGCCAATTTGGAATAACTGTTTTGACGTTTTCATTTCGTTTATTTTTTATCATGAATAAAAACTATTTTCAATAGGAGTCCACGAAATATAATAACCAGTTTTGAAATTATACTTCTTACTTCAACTTTCAAAGTTTTCTCTGACTCGAGCTTTTTTGCTCGGGTTTATTGACCACCCGCCCTGATACCTTCAGGGAAGAGGTGATTCAGTCTCCCTGTTGTTCCCCGTGTACGTAAAACGTGTCTCCTAACACTCTGCCTAATATAACGGACGTATGGAGTGCTGCTTGGTTTGGAGGATGTTGATATCTATGCCGGAATTTAATGTGTTAATATATCTGGATAAACTTTTTGTCACCATACCAGTTGAACCACTATTACTATAGGGGATGACTTGTGTTTCCGTGTTCCATAAACGCCTAATCTCAGTTTTGAGTAGGTGGTATTTATTAAGTTTTTCTATTTCCTTTGCTCCTATATTATAATCTGAAGGTACCGTGACATCTATGAGGTAGGTGAAATTGTTAACTTTATCTACATATATTAAATCTGGTCTATTATGTATTACAGTGACATCGGTCTGAATTGGAATTTCCCACATTATTTTAACTGTTTCATTTTCTACTACTCTTCTTACGTATATTAAAAATGCGAAAGTTTGTGAAAATGTTTGTAAACGCACAGTCGGTAAACGTATTTGGATGATATTTGGCACACTGATAGACCATGTCCTAAATTAACATGGAGGCTTTTTATCCCGGCAATTTGATCCCATGGGAAATAATGGAATTTAATATATTAGCTTTAATAGTAGCCCTATGAATCGCTTAAGCAATTTATCGACTTTTGTAACAGGAAAAGCTTTTTACGCGAATGAAGCAGCTAGTTTAAATATAATGAACCTAAGCTTATTTTTAAAAAATAATCTATATAAGTAATAAGTACAGACAGTGGGAAATATTTAATCTCATTATAAGGAAAATATTTAAAACATACATTCGTGAAAATAATTCGAACGAATTATTCTCACGAATGTATGTTTTAAATATTTTCCTAATGACTAACATATCCTATTTTTAATTCGAAAATAGGATATGTTAGTCATTAATATCAGAAATCTAAATGTTACGGGAACTCAGTGTAAGACTAGCTAAAGAGCTAATTCTGCTGCTTCCTATTTGAGTCAGTCGGTATAAATCCATTGATAATGGCGCGGTGTAGAAAAAATCATATACCTATACCTCAAGGACTGAATAGGATGAAAACGTTTGATGTGAAAATAAATTTGGGCCCATAACGGTGTTAAGAAACTTATATAGTTTACAAAAATTGTCTTAACGCTAAAACCAAGCAATGGTAAAAAAAATATACAGTACCTATGTAAGATAAGTCCAGGGTCCTGTTTAAGGACGGTATTCAGTGTTCGATACTCATCATAATATATGAACTTATAAAATATATAACCATGTTTTGTTACGGGAATTTTAGAATCTCGGTATAAAATTTCCGTAACAAAATATTATTGTATGGTTATATGGTGTGGTTGCCTTCCTTAGCCAGGTTTAAAGTATGACGGAATACAGATCATAAATGTCATACGCATCCGTAATGAGCGATAAGATAGGTCAAACTAGAAGATAGTACAAATGCATATTGAGAGCTTTAATACGTTTTATTGAGATTCAATGCGTCATTTTTTGCATAAGTATATTTTATTAATTACATGCAAACAGGAACTTCCGTGTGTTTAAATATGTCTCTTAACTAAAATACGGGCAGACGTGACGTGGGAATATAGGCCGTAGGAAGAGTTTTAGAACAATATGATCTAAGGTTTCTCAGTTTTTCTGGAACGTACTATTAGGTTACCGCTAACAACTGTTCAATTTTAAAGAACAACATAACAATTACAGATAGTACAAGATAATTGCTAACAAACTTAAAAATGTTCGCTTCAAAAATGATTTTAATAAGTACGTTGTTGCGATACATTCGATAATAAGAAGTTTATCATTATTATTGTGTTTAGATCAAAGAGATCTAAGATTATGCTGTACTTACTGTTAATAGTCTTTAGTTTAGATATAATTTGAATCCTGCAGTGGAGTTAATGCAAGACATAGGAGCAAATCAAATAGGTTTTTATTTCACAAGAGGAGGTTATTACTCAAATAGTTTATGGGTTTTTGAAAGAAAGTGTCGGAGCAGGGTGGTAAGGTACTTAATATTGTGCTCGTCATCATAAAAATATAGAAAATTCTTTCCGCAAACATCCTTGGAAAAGGGAAATACTCAAAATTAAATAGGATTTTGATGATTCTTTTTTGTAGGGTTTGTTATAGCTTCAACAAAATGGTATATTAAAAAATATTTCTACTCGACCTTGAATTTCGAAGATGTAGTAGGGAATTCATCAAAACGAAATAGGATGATAATTATTCTTTTTGTATTGAGTTCAATTAGATGTATTTTGCAACTAACAAACAATCTAAAGATAAAAACATATTAACAAAAGAAAAACCGACTCCGAAAACCACAACAATCCAAAAAAATAAATCAACTTTACCAGGTATGTGTAACAAGCAATATGATATAACCAATTCGTATTTTTATGTTTATATGCAGATTAAATATTTTTTGGAGTAGGGGCCTAATTTTCGTCAAAAGGTTTTATCACAAAGTCTTTAAATCAATCAACTTCGTGACTCGACGACAAAATCACTCTCTTGATGATAAGCGTACTGCCGCTCCGCGCTCGTTCTGAACAATAGAATATCATCCACTACCGAAAATGTTGAATCTTTGAATGCTCAACGGCACAGCTCTAAAATGAAATGAAATAATTTATTCGGATCCATAAAATGTTAAATATTATCTAACTACTTTCATAAAAACCGTCATCATACAGGATCATTTCGACATTGCGTTAGTTAAAAAAACCAGATACTCGTCTTTACCTCTGCTAGCATTGGGTCAAATATCATTAATGATTAACAAATGTTTTCTCCAAAAATCTTGGTTTTACTTTTCTGATTATTTGATCATTTTGTAGTATTGTGTGAATATAGCGTAGGCGCGAGTGTATTTTTTTACTGAAAGTGAGATGTTTCCACTGCGACCAATTCTCAGAGTGTGGTAGTAGTGGCATTAGGGCGTGTAAAAATAAAATTAGTTTTTATTGATACTAATAATTTTCGAAACTTAACACTTCGTATTTTACATTTTCGATTTGCGTAATTCTAAATTTTTATTAAGAACTAGCTGACCCGACAGATGTTGTCCCGTCTTAACTATGAATTTGCAGCGCGCATTCCGTCAATCATTGACAGTTATTTCAAACATTGACAGTTATAAAATTATATTTTCGTTAAGTTTTCTTAAATTTTCTAATTTGCCGCGCAATTTTTTCGATTTTTTTCTTTCATAAGAACCTTCTCCTGTCCCTAACAATAACAAACACAACAAAATATAAAGTGCAAAAAATATAATTACAGATAGGTATAGTGATAATTATAATTAGATTCATATTAAATATGTAATTAATTATGACGTCTTTGAATTTTTTTTCCGGAACCAAAAATACCATTTATACCCACATAATACATACCAATTATAAGCATATTTTATCAATTATAGTAATTGATATTGCTAATAAGTCCATAATAAACGACAGTTTATGTGTCTTGTAGATAAAAAGTGTGGTGGTTTCTCGTGCTTGTAGAAGCGTATGGCAGTATTGGTAGAACCTTCCGGTCCACAGCTTAATAATATGTAGACGGGAAGGTCCTGTGTTCGAATTAATATGCGTATAACTTCGGGCAACACTTTTCTAACATTATTAATTTGTCTGGAATTGGTTCTAAGCAGAGGCAAGTCTCACAGCTATTTATAAAAAATATGCCAATAATTTATATGTGTTTTAAAAAAATATTTTGAACCAATTAAACATTATAATACAATAAAGACATTGTAGAAGATGGTATAAGTTCAGGTCCTATAATCTATAATAGGTACTAAATTGGCTGCTTCGGTGGTGTAGTTGTAGAGCGTTCACGGTACAAATACAACCGTGCTGAGGTCCTCGGTTTGAAACCCGGTTCGGGCTAATCGGGACTGGGTTTTTCCATCTTAAAAATTACTCAGTCGCAGCACGGAGTCAGGAAGTTGGCGGTGTGATAGCCTCGTGCCTCAGTAAGCACGTTATGCCGTTGGTTCTGCGCCTAAACTCTCTCCGATCATGTCGGATTGCCGTCTCATCGGACTATGAGAGTGAAGGAACAGAAATTTCACCTGTGTATTGCATACATCTGTACTGTACCTGTGCACTATATATCCTGGCTGATCAACGTTAAGATTGGCCGCCATGGCCGAAATACGGTTATGAAGGAATCAATAAAATCATAATCTGTAAGTTTGGGTGTAATGATATTTACAACGAAGCAGGTTAATCTTATAATTATAGACAAAACGTGAAAAAAAACACCGCCGTTCTCTCAATAAGAAGATTCTCTGACATGATATGCTTTATCAAATACTTCATAAATATTTTTATATTTATTTAATAAAAATAACGTGCAAACTCTTTTGAATACAAGTACAAAGATCAGAGATAACACGATACCTCCAAATGGTTACCTGGCTACACTTACAAATAAAATATAACTAGAAAAATATTTCAATATAATGGGAGGTATCGGTCCAGATAAGCCTTCTCAGGGGACAGACGGCCCTAATCCTTTCACTCATCTCTTTGCCGGACGTTTCTTTGTGGAATCAATGAAAAATTGCGTAAACATTTTTATATTTATTTGCATTTTTGTATTTTCTGTTCATACAACTTACCCACCTAGTCTTTTTACACTATATTTTAAAAGTATAGATAGCTATAATATCTATTAGCAAATGTATATACCAAAGAGTTCTTACCTAACCTAAAGTTGAATGTCTGCAAAGGCATAAAGCAGTACCTATAGTTAGTTTTAGACCGGACAACAGGACTAAATTTGTGCTCCAAAACTTATTACCAATTGGTAATACCTACGTCATTGTCTTATTTGAAATGTCCCTGTGACAAAATGTTATAGAATATTGAGATATAAATACAAGAGAACATATTTTCAGAAAAAATGTTAATATACGCATTAAAAACGTAAAAATCACGATATGGAAAAAGTATGAAATATTTTACATTGTTTTATTTCACGATAAATTGAGTAACCATCGTAAAAACGAATAGTTTTTGTACTACAATCTTCCTAATGTTCGCGTGTAATCTTAAAACTCTTTGAATGTCTGGCATTTAGATTTGTTTTCTTAATAGCCCTATAGTAGCGTATTAGAGTAGTAAATCGTAAGCTTTTAGATTCGACTTCCTAATGGTGCAAAATTTTTCCTTTGATAATTCGGTGACACATTATTTGCCTGAGACTAAAATTTGTGTCCGGTATCGCAATTACCTTCGGGAATAAAGGTGTGAGATTATGTTCACAGGGTGGACCTACGGTTAGAACGAGTATAGCAGGCGTTCTAGGCCAGGGGTACGATAATGTATAATACGAAAAACAATAAAAAAAATAGGCCAGGTTTTTATATGTTTTCCGATACGTATGTATTTTTAAGTTCATTTTGTCTGTGAACATATAAAATATCCACCACTACTAGAACTAGGCTAGGGTCTACGTAGTTAGACATAAGTATAGTTATGTAAATTTCGGCATTCTTTCAAATGTCGATATCGGAATTCGTAATTGGTATTCGGACTTCGCGTCGGTAAGCATTTCTTTATAGACGACGGAGTTAGCCATAAGCTATCAAATATCGTAGTCATTCAAAATTATAGGAAGGTATATTACAAGCTCTGCCTCGGTGGCGTAGTTGTATTGCACGTCCGGTACAATAGCGCTCTGAGGTCCTGGGTTCGAATCCCGGGTCGGGCAAAGTGATATTTGGGTTTTCTGCTCAGTATCAGCCCGGAGTCTGGAATTTGTGCCCGATATGGCGATAAGCTCGCCCCCTATCACATCATGGGACGGAACATACTTGGCGAAAAGTGGGTGCCCTAGTTGCGCCTCTGCATACCCCTTCGGGGATAAAAATGCGTGATGTTATGTTATGTATGTATATTACAAGCTCAGTTGTAATATTGATGACAGCGACCACAATAGAAGTGGCAAATACTGAAAAATCAACGATATTTTTAATAATTTGATTTTTATACTCTTATAAAACTAAACAAAAAGATCTTCCGTAGGCAACAGCAGTAGGCATACTATATTAAACAATCTTTCTTTGACGTATCCAGTCTTACTTATAGACTTGTTTTGGCGTAAAGAGGTGGTTAAGAATTGCTTTAATAGCCGTCAAAAATCACCAGTTTACTAGTTTAAACCTTATTAAGAGGCTGGATGGCGGGTTTTGACTTACAGTTGATCGAGTAAATTTGTGTTTTAACTGAGCATAGCTTTGCGAAATTTTTATAAGTAAGACTGATTATGTGAAAGTACCTATTTCAATGAGCATGAATAATAAATACAGCGAGTATTTATCGTTTACACATTGTGTATAAAACGTCCCAATGGAAGCAATTATGGATCTTAAGACTGCACATTTCAATGCCATGTCAACCTCTATATTAATATAAAACATCATCGTAAAAATATTTTTTATAAACGGTTTGATTGATCTTCGGTTCGACCCGTCAGTTTAAAAAGTAATAGAGTAACCGGCCATACTGTATGATATATTGGGCGGCTCATTGGGGTAGTACTTGTATCTTACCTAATCCCTATTTCTTTAGTTTTAGTTAAATAGCGGTAAACTAATACATAAAACATTGGACATCACCAAGAATAATAAATTATTGCAGGAAATGAATGGAAGTGTTTAATTTGATTCATAATAAATATATATATTTTTTTAATTACACCGGCAATAGTTTGTGGAAATGTTTGGATGTATATATGTTTGTTAGAAGTAAACACAGAAATGCCTGAAACGGATTTAGATGTATTAACACATAGCCTACATTTTATCCCGGAAATTTGCTAAACAATTGTCAATGGGTACATACAAAATATCGCTTCATTACTCATAATTTCCGTGATTAAAGGAAAAAGTATCTATCATTGTGTGCTTCTCGAACATCGGTTCCAAGATTTGACTCCACGGTCGTCCATTGATATATCAGAAGCATTTGGATATTTTTTAAATTGATTTGACCACCAACACTGCCTATCTCCTCTCTAGTTCAGTGTAAGTCAGCCAATGAAGCCGGCATATTCATCAATCAACTACTTATACAAACACGTTACGCAATCAATCGCTTTAAATTTATCGGTTAATTTAAAATCAGCAAAAACAAAATTTTATCAAACATTACTCAGAATCTAGAACAATCAAGATTTATACAGAACAAAGGAGACAATTTTCATTTTAAGCTGTTTATTGAATCGTTTCGCGTGGATCCTTAACGCCATAAAAATAGAATCATAATGGTTTGTCGCGTCGGTGCAAAAGCTTTCAGGGGTGTTTGGAGGCGAGGCGTGGGCGGCGACAGCTCGCTTAGCGCCGGCGCTGATGCGATTACAGCACCACGTCTCGTCGCCTCACAATTCAAACGAGCCAGCATCCATTCGGAGTCGCTCTCATGTGAAAATTGCCGGCAGTGTTCCGCTACACCGCTATAAAATCTGCCCATTGTTCAACTCTAATAACTATTACTAAATAACCGTCCATGAAAGTGATTATGACAATGCGTGTTTGTTTCAGTAATTTCGAGAATTGGTAATTAGGTACTTACTTAGTTTAGTTTATTAGTATATTCAACGTTGTTGTTTATGTGCTATAATAATGTAACAGTATTTAACAATCCAATACGATCAATTTTAGGTAAGGGATTCTTTAAACCAGAATGCAAACATTACTTCCTTCACAATGTAGCTGATGGTACATTTAAGAAAAGAAATATTGTTTTAATACTACGACTGATCCAATAAAATATTATTTATATTATCGATTACTTCCTTTACATAAAATTGAAATTTGTTCAATACTAGCTTTTGCTTGCAGCTTCATCGACGTAAATAGGTTTTCCGGGTTAAGGGGTAATATTTTATATTGACTATGACCTTCCTAACTTGAAACTATGTCCATATCAAATTTTATCGTAATCCGTTGGGTAGTTTTTAAGTTTATCGCGTTCGGACAGGCAGACAGATGTGACGGAGACTATATATCAAAATACATTTTTTAGAACATTTTAAGAAGAAAAATTCCGTCACACATGATGGTTGCGTTACTTTAACCGTTTACGCAGTGCACGCAAATGAAGTTCTCGTTCTATTTTTTTTCGTTTTTGCGTCACTTTTCATTGATGCTCCATTCCTATTAGTTATAGCATGATGTTATATAGCCTTTAGCCATCTTTAACAAATTGGCTACACAACATTGAAATTATTTTCAATTCAAACCGGGAGTTTCCGAGATTAGCGCGTTAAATCAAATAAACTCTTCAGGTTCAAACAATGCTATAAAGATATCCTTAAAATTGTATCTCTCTAAAATCGTATGCCTTTCATGGGTTAGGTCCCAGAACCTGATATAGAAAATGTATACTATAGCCAATGCATGTTTCGATATGTTAACAAATAAAATATATACTTAATCTTCTATCAATTATACTACAAAACTCGTTGCATTGTCAATTTTTATATCGACGTTCGTGAGAGTGGACACGTGCGCGCAAATCCTCCGCAAGCATTCGTCTGGAAACAACATTTAGATTTTTATTAGATCTGCAAATGTTAGGGTCCTTTTTAGCAAAATATATATTGTTTTATACTAATTGTTGGAGATTAGCTCTAAATAATGGACTTATATATATATTTTTAAAATGTCCACATTTTGCCTCTGTATAATTAGGTAGCTTTTAGAAATCGTCAATACCAAACGCTTATAACATATAAATTTTAAATGGGTTTATTATGCAAGATATATTATTTTAAGATATAAGTAATATGCGTATCGTCACATTTGCATAAAGTCATCATTTCTTTGTGTCTATCCCAACATGATTTCAAGTCAGCGATAGATAAATATCTACCTACATTCATATTCTACTTATTAGATAATTAATAAAATAAATGACAAACATAACACATTTTTAATTACTAACAGCATTGTTGCCGCCAAAACTCTAATTTATTCAACAATACAAGCAGCATAGACTTCAGAAAATAAACAAAAAGTAAATTATTTCCTCACAATTTTCCTGTGAGTCTATTGAGCTCAATTGGAATGCGGCGAAGCGTTTACTTCGCGATATTATTATTTGTATAAAAGCTATTGAAAACAATAAAAAAGATAGATATCGAACAAGTCAGGTGTGTGTTTTCATCTCGTTGTGTAAATGGTCGAGTGGAATCGTAATTAGGGGATCTGTAATGAATATTTAAGGGGCTGGCAACCCTAACCTCAGCGTATTGTTAGCATTGTTGATTAATCACTATCATCTTTGTAATCCTTAACAATGCGGATATTTTTTTAGGGTAAATGACCGCTAGGGGACTTAGGGGTGTTTTATTACAGATATCATAACGAAAGATTAACAATTCAATTAGAATTGTTGAATGACGACGACTAATGATTTTGACGATGTCTATCATAAGAAAGGGCGTAGGTCCGATTCCAGTTGGATTGATGGAATTAATTATACTTTATTTATGCATTATGATTCCAAATTACTCTCCTGTCCACTTTTATTAGCAAGGTCAACATTGGAACGCATTTATGATACCGTGTGGGGAAGTAATTCGTGTCTTTGGGAACTCTAATCAATTTTAAAACGTAAACAAATTATTAATAGGAATATTGGGACATCAGGAGTTGCAAATATCGAGCCAGCGCGGCTTACCTATTATTTGAACAAAAAGAACCTATACTAAAATTAACAAGGTTTCTACCGCTTAATTAATAAATCAGGCAAATACCTAAGTTTCTAGACCCTTTATTTAGTTAAATAAAAACGAAGTAGTATATTTACTCGACGATAATTATGCAGATATGTTCTTAAAACTTATATAATCCGTTCATTAATTCGAGTTGATTGAGCGCATGACAACTTAATGTGACAACACTCAGTCAGATAATATGGCCATTGTGGCCCAATTACATAAGTACTTATGCCCGTAGTCCGGACAAAAGGGACGCTCACAGCTGACGTCTCTCACGGCAACCCCTTTCTGTTTTCGTTTCGAATTGATAAATTGGATATAAATTGTTATTTTGCTGTGATTGTTGCACTCGATTTCAGCTATGAATAATTTATTCGTAATTAATACCTATTTGTAAAGCGTGTCGACATATTAATTATTAGTATGGACATGGGATAGTTTGAGTATGAACATTCTTTTTTGGTATTCAATCTATTATACTTAATAAAAGCAGATATTATCTTTATTTTTAATTTAGTTAAATAAATAAGTAAATCAAACTTTATGAATTAAAATTTTCCAATAGGGTATGTGCAGGAGTGGGAATGTAGTGTAGATATCACGTGCGCGTATTGGGTCTCTTTTCTCGATTCTTGACACTTATCTCTTCTACCGAAATCAAAGGAATTCACAACTTATTTAATTTTCACCGGATTTTAATCAATCTTTCTACGTTAGAATTTATAGAAGACAAATATTTAATAAATTTAAATATCAAGAAGAGCCAAATAAATATAATGATCATACAGATCGTCCGGGGTTACAAAATCCACACACTTCGATATCGTTATCCCTTTTCTCTACACTATATTATGCTTTTTGGTTTTAATTCTAACCAATGTACAATACTTTAAACAATAATAATGTTATAGAAGAAGAAATCGACGTTGAAAACTATGAACTAATTCAGAGAACAATCGGGAACATTTCGCACGCATTCGCCCACTAACGATACACAACATGCGAGCCATTAGAACTCTATTATCCTCTTTATAAATATAATGCGTGATTGTTTAGCGAAAACAATTTGAAAACGTTTTACTTGTGCGTAAAGAATCGTGATGGATGATAACTAAATGAACTGAATACATGCTCTTAAATTCATTACTTCTTACATAAATATACAGTTTAATTAAGACATAATAGGCCTCCTCAAAGGTCAAAGGTCGTTTTTGAGGTGGCTTGCTAATATGTCAAATATTTATTTATTATCAAGCAAGCAATTATAAGATACCGATGAAGGTCCATATCCTGCTAATCTTTTTTTTTATTGTTGAAACGTAGAGTCCTGTGAAGGGATTTGGATGACATGTAACATTCGAATAGATTATATCTTGGGCTAACATAATATAGGATTTTTTGTGATCCAGTGATTTGCTCCTGTAGGAAGTTTGATTTTATAAATAGATGCTGCGTACAGGTATAGCCCTATGATCGCTATAGGTAGTGATTTATGGATTTTCCACACGACAAATGTATTGGTGCCATATAAGTTTCAAAACAGGTTTCCGGTAAATTGATTTATTTAGAAAAAAAAATTAGATAAATAATCGCCCTATTATCTAAACTTTAAAGTATTAATCACAGTTTCCTACCGATAACACGAAATCTATCACATGTAATTGAACGCATTTATTAACCGCCGCCAATATCTTTATTGTAACAAAATAAAAATCTAAATCCTGCGGACGGTGTGCAACGTATCGTGAATCAATCACTAATTGACCGGACGTCATTGTAATGGACACCGAGACGCCATATGACGCCTGTGTAGCGCTTCAATCTCTACTACGTATACAGGGTCATTTTGACATTGCGTTAATAAATGAAACCACATACTCGTAATAACCTATGGTAATATTGTGCCAAAAATCATTCGTAAATAACGAATATTTTCACCATCATCCCAGTTTTACCTTTTTTGTAATTTAGTGCAAATATGATGTGCGCGTGAGTGTATTTATGTATAAAAGTGTGATTATGCCGCTGCGAATAATTCTTTTAGAGTAGTTGTAGTGGCGTTAGGGCGTATAAAATTAAATTTACTTTTTATTGGTAGATATATATTTTGTTTGAAACATATACTTACTTTTTTATTTTACATCTACGGTTAGAGTAACTTATTTGAAAGTCTTATTTGCAAGCAGATAAGTATGTGGCTTTATTTAGTAACGCAATATACAAAAATGAAATGTATAATTTGCCTTGGTATTTATGAGGCAAAAATTTATTCCTCAAGCTTCTTTAGCCAAAAATATCTATAAGATAAATGGGTTTAGACAAGTATTAAATACGTAAGCCTAAAAAGTGCACGTACGGATGAAAATGTCGTGCGTTTTCCTAATTTATACTATCTAGCTACCTGTCCTATATTGACATGGGTAACAGCGCATATACGTATATGTCTAGATTTTCAGTATAAACATTAATTATACACATATATATACCTTCTGCTTGAATCATCTATTTCATCGAAAATCCATTTGGCAAGAGATTATATTCAGACAGCAGACTGACAGACGTGACGGGGATGCATTTTCTATGTGGATTTTGTTTTTTTTTTTATCTCAGTCTATTATAGAATTCAATAAATTTAATCAAAACACGTAATTTATAAATTAATTATACACTTCGCTAAATTTCTTACCTACCTAAAACAGTACGTAGCTTTAAAAACAACATGGCCGGTTTGTAAGCCAGGTAATCAAATCTACCAATTGTCTTACGTTTTAATTAATCTCTAAACTACCTGCTTGTTAAAAGTAGGGCTGAACAAAATATTAATCATAAAAAATTGGTATTGTATCAAATAGCGCATAAACGATTATCGTGATTCACGAGGGCCGCCGCGGCAAGGTTTCACTTCCGGGACAATATGGTGCGGAATCACAGAGCTCTTACAAGCACACTTTTCTCATGGCTCAATCAGTTACCGACGTTTAGTGCGTGTAGGAATTAAGTTGAAACCTTAAAAATTCGTCTTAACGTAACATGTTACGAGAAGGGTGTAAATTTCATTCTGCGTAATGTGAAACATCTTCCGTGAGATCTCTTTCTATTTTATTTTGCGTTGCTAATCGATTTTGAGAAAAACATTAATTAGAAGGGATATTATATTACTTGTAAGACATAATAATATGTATTAATCCTTACTTTCATACACAGTGATTTCGCTATTCGCAATACATATTATTATTTTCGTTCGTCTCTTGATGCAAAGGAAGGCAAATATAGTGCCTTATTGCATAAAATAGTTTTTATAACGATAGTATTGCCTTAAAAAATCTACCTTTTTTCATATTTGTTTACTTTTGTCTAGTGGCCCGAAGAAGACGCAAAGAGAGCCGGCCTCGTCGACAGAGGACAACGTTTTCTGCACATCAAACTCTACGGCTCGAGCTCGAATATGCTAGAGGCGAATACGTGGCTAGAACAAGAAGGTAAAAGTCTAACACAGTTAATAATGCTGACCCATACTGCCGGGCTAAGCGCACAAGCGGTATGTCAGGAAACCTTTGTTCAAGATAATCGAAGTTTTGTAAATATAGTTTTGTATGTAAAACTGAGATAGAGAAACCCTTTTAGATTTTTTTTAACAAGTTCTAAACAAGATACCGTTATTTAGGTAAATTCATTGCATGGGTATTTCTTTAAGCTATCTGACGACATAAAAATCAAGATTTTGATTTTATTTGATACCGCTTTTGAGCTTAGCTCGGTAGAATAGGGGTCAGCATTAGCTACGTGTTTCATCATAGTAAAGCAAGATAGAGCTCTTTGTCCCTAATTTTCTAGTCGACGACAAGTCCAAAAAACTGGTGTAACGTAACGTAATACATATTATGTTAAATACCTACTAATGCACGAATGGCTAGGCATACTCTCCGACTAAATACTCGTATTCAGATCTGACAATTTATATGTTTGGATCTTATGAAGGATTTAACGATCTGTATACAATAAATATTATTAATTATTATTAGTTCAATTAAGGTCAGGTGGGGCAAGTGCGCCGACGGGGTAAGTGCACCTACCCTAAAAAAATCGAAAACTATTGATGTTATACAATTACCGCAATCTTACATCTATGCTACTAACTGAAATACAGTTCCACTAAAAAACATAAATGGCTATGTTCATTTTAATACGATTTATTCGCCATTTTATTTTAAGTGTCATTTAGACCTGTAAACCGAGATGACCCCTGAAAGATAACATCAAATATTTCAAGATATTTAACATATTTCTCTAAACCAGTAAGGTGAATACATAGTTTAAACCTTTTATTTTAACTTCCTGCCTGAATTTTATTTATATATACTAAAATAAAGGATTTTTAGCAATGCGAAAAAATGTACCTAAAATTGTCGAGTAGGGCAAGTGCGCCACAGTTAATAGTCGTATGGCGCACTTGCCCCTGATCCATATATAACCAACCTTTTTGAGAATAAGTTTTACTAATATGAATTATTATTATTAAAATGTTATACTTAACAGCAGAATTTTTTGTACTCAAGGTATTTTGTTTTAAGCCGACTTAAATAAAAGGGCGTATTAGTTAATTCGTTTTTACAAAAGAAAAAATGAAATACCTTGGTCTAGAGCAACTTTACGTGAATAGGTTGCAACTGTTCGATCAGGCACGTTATCTGGATATAATGCAGCTAAAACATATCAAATGTCATAAGGCCAAATTCTAAGTAATTGAGTTATAACGCATTCAAAATTGTTAATTCCTACATTTTTGTATGTTTTTTTAGTTTTTAGAAATAAAATGGATTTTATATTAGGGTTACCATTTTTTTATTCCAACATATCCGCACACAAAACTCTAACCTAGCAAAATATTATATATAAAAAAAAATCTAAAATGTTTTCAAGCCCTGATTTACATATATATGGCGCACTTACCCCGAATTTGATTTGACAGCCATAGTTTGTTATAATATTGAGTGATTAAAAATTATCCAAGAGCAATGCGAGTAAAACTTATTTCTCTATGGACTAAAGTGAGTGTTTTCTTTATAATGTTTCATATTGGCGTTTTTTTACACAGGCGCACTTACCCCATTTCCGGAGGCAAGTGCGCCTACTACCATTTTTTTACTTTGAGCAAAATATTATTAATTTATGGTCCGATTTCCTTGAATGGCTATAGGTTGTTATCACAAAATACCAAATATTCTTAAATTAATAAAATTACATTCTTAAGTCAGCACAAAAAGAAATTATTTTGCATTGAATCCAGCTATGAAAATTTTATGGCGCACTTCCCCCGACTGACCTTACATACTTTATGAATTAATTTGAGAGATGTTAAGGCGATACCTCAAGGTCAATTTCGTCATATTAAATTTTAAAGGCCGAAATATCCATGATTATTAATTATTTTTACGTTTTTATTTCAACTGCGAGAACTAATCACTAACTAGACGTGAATTTAAATTCTTTACTTGCCAATACTTGTTTAGTTACCCAGATTAAAGGTGAAACAAAATGTATGAAAATGGACCTTGAGGTATCGCCTTAATTGATTCCAGATATTTTTTTACATGTTATTGTGAATATAAATTTAAGATTATCAACTGTTGTTATAGATGTGAACTTGCTTCAGCATTATCTCTTAGCGAGACGCAAGTAAAAATATGGTTTCAAAATAGGAGAGCAAAAGACAAAAGAATAGAAAAAGCACATCTTGATCAACAATACAGGTAAAAAATTATTTTATAAAATACTGACTTAAGATTCTTAGGTTCATTTTAGTATAATGGCGACACAAATGAGCTTTGTTACGATGCCCTGGATTCAAATCCCTGGTTGGCAACATTATCGTTTTATCTAACACAACTTACATGGGACTGGATACAACGGCATGAGCTGACGTCCGCTGTCTGGGTTCAGTTTGCATAAATGTTTTCCTGGGTTATAAATCCTACCAAATGTCATGCTAGATCTTTCCCTATAAATTTTATACAAATCCATTCAGCGGATACTTGTTCTAATTATAATCATTATAACGATTTGCATTCATGCAGATTAGTGCGTACATGTTGTGTCGGGTTCTCTTTCGGAATATTTTACCTTTAGCCACTGAAACATTAGCCAACCTTCACATACATTTAAAAACAAATACTTTTTACAGGCACTTAGCAGCAGCATCAGGCTTGTTCCCGACCGTTATAGGAAATCCATACTGCCCGCCGGCCGCATGTCCTTGCTTACCACCGCAGCATCCAACTAGTCTTGATAAATAGACAAGGAGAACCTCAGCTCAGTACCACAAATTATAAAACCATCAAATTGACTCGTAATTCGGTGTACTTTAATTTGGATGTTTGTGATTGATCGAGACACCAATGCGTCAGTCACGTGTTAGTCTCTTAACCAATGTCAACAAAACGACACGGACTCCTCTCGTCTTTGCTACATTCTAAGCAAACAGGGGTTTTATTATTTATGACAGTGTAAACTGCTAACATAGCCTTGCTACGTTATCTTCATGAAATCAGCGTGGAATGATATTCTGTATGACAGTTATTGTCTTAAACGCGACGCGGTGCGTTGCTTGCTTGTTACGCACTGTCAAAATAACGTAGCAAAATAAGGCCCCTGGTTAGTGTAAATTTTACAACTTGTGACTATTTACTTCGTACCTACCGAACCCTACACGTAAAACATTTGTCCAGAGGAGCAACGAGGCGCTATTAAGCAAGGCAGAACTTGCACAGAACAATGTAGATAACATGACAATGTACCACTTGGACGCCAAGGCAACATCTCGTGTGATTATATTGAGATAAAATATTTTAACATTTCTACGATAGGCTATGCTGCATCGACCACGTCTTAGTATCTAGCTCTATTTGTATGGAAAAAGTGCCACTAGTCAACACTTAATAACTAGAATGATATAACAAAATTCAGTTAAAAATTATTAAATTGCCAAAATCGATTGTGTTTTAGTAATATAATTTAAGAAGGTACAATAATGATATTTAATGTCTTTTATGCTCATAATTCACCGCATTGTTGAGTAAAAGTCGAACCAATAATTTTAGAAATTGTTTAAATATTAACACGAAGAAGTACTCATCTTATAGTCAGATGTTTGTTAACTACGTCCGTTGTCAATCATAATAATTATTTAAGGCCCGCATTAATAAAAGAATCACCTGTGAATAAAATTTAGTGTATAAAATATATTGTATTATTTAATAGAGTAATCTTTAGCTGAATTAAATATCTTGTTTTTAGCTGAGTCGGCGTTGTTGCGTAAAAATAAAATTGCTGTCAAAATCCATTACATAGTACTGGGCCCTTATTCTGTATGATAGTGTAAACGCGTAACGCGGCCGTGTCATGTTATCTTCGAGAAATGTGCGTGGAATGGTATTCTGTAAGCCAAATTTCTATAGTCCTAAACATGATGCGTTGTGTTACGTGCTTGTTACGGACTGTTAAAATAACGTGCGGGATAGAGAATAAGGCCCCAGAGCGTAACTGAGTTGCCCTAACAGGGCCTTTATTATGTATGATAGTGTAAACGCGTAACGCGGCCGTGTCATGTTATCTTCGAGAAATGTGCGTGGAATGGTATTCTGTAAGCCAAATTTCTATAGTACTAAACATGATGGGTTCTGTTACGTGCTTGTTACGCACTGTTAAAATAACGTGCGGGATAGAGAATAAGGCCCCTGTACGTTAGTAAATTTTGGTTTTATTGGTCTCGACTTTGTTACATGTGAAAACCATTCTTCAACGAAATAGAATTATACCTAGCATATTGTAAATATAGTTTAGCATGTCTACTCACGACATGCATATTTATTAACGTTAGATATAGTTGTAACGAATATATGTTGAAATAAAACAACAATTACTTCATGAAATAGTTTTATTTTGATAAAATCAACTTACCATGGCCTTTTCCACGGAGGAAAGCTCGCCACATGTAGAAGAGTCCATGGAAAACAGTAGTTTTACGATTTAATATACACACAACATACACGACAAAGTTATAACTATGTTAACACAGCACAAAGAGAAATAAAGTTTATCTTCTTATAATAGTAAACTAAAATAAAAACATCAGATACAAAGTTATATAATTTCGTAGATAACGTCTTTAATATCTTCTTAATGGAACGATTTAAATATTAAAATATTTAACCTATATTCTTTAGTTTAGAGACGCAATTTTTTATATTCAATATATTAATTTAAACATCGAAATATGTATATATTTATATAAGTTAGATATTGGTGTTTTCACCTCTATAATATACTGATATACTTACGTACGGTTAACTATTTATAATATTTAAATATGCCTGTACTTCCCACATATAATAAAAACATAAAATTTGGAATGTCATACCCATGCGTATCTAATTTACGACGAAATTGAAAAAATAAAAATCCACCAACAATAAAATATAAACACAAACTATATCTCCACTTACTAACTAATAACGTAGAAACTTATGCCACAGCTTTTACAGTAGTTCAAATATTTTAAAAATTCAATATAAAATGCCTGACTAACACACGGCTGTGCTAAAATTGTGTTTACACTTGAAATGTAAAAACTGTGATAAGAGTGCTATAATAGCTAATGATTAGAAAAGTGTTTATCGGCACCTACAGTACCTTGTTGAACAAACCTGAGTCGATGAGAAATAATAACAAAAGTTCAGTCCGTTTGATCTTAAATTGAAATTCGGTTACAAAATTTTACCCAATTCGTTTTGGGGTTAAGTGAATATATTTTATTTTCAAAAGCACCTCCTGATTATATAATCCAAATACGCTATCCCAATATATAACGCTTAGTCATTCTATTCCTGAAACAAATAATGTAAATACGATACCGCGAGATAGCGTGATAACACAGGTGAATATTTCCTGAAGTTCCATATCCTTTAGATTTTATAGCCACTACAGTAAAAAGCATGAAAATATATCAATTCCTAACAAGATTTTGGTCCCGCGAATTTACATTTCAATATAGTCACATTGTAGTAACAACGGAACATGATAATTGTGCAACACTTACGCCAATTTATAAAAGTCGATACACGTACAAAACAATTTTGATAGAATTTAGGTTATATCGATATTATAATCGATATCCCGAACTGCACGGTTAAGATCAATCGGACTGTAACTATCGGAGTCGCTTCACTAAGTCCGCTTGTCCCTCACTAGCTAGCTGTCGCGTGGCCTACCTTCCTTCACAGTTCACTACAATACCGTCAGCCTGCCTAGCTTCAACTAAGCGCAACTTGATACCTACGTATTGAAAAATACCTTCGTAAGTACACATTAAAACATTGCTTAGTATGTGTTCAAAACGTACACCAGTGTGTAATGTTTTGTGAATGAAACATTAATGAGGAATATGATCAAAGTTTGATGTGCAATAGTTATTTGTACAAATATGTCAAAAATAATCATTAACATCAGCGGTTCTGTTACGTTTGAGTTGGTTAGTTAATGTATGAAGTTAGATAATTTTTCTGTACACTGTACATGTACTGGACATAAAAAAAGTTGTGTATGAATGTTACAGGCGTAATAATCAGAAAATTATACTTACAAGAGGTCTAGAATCTGCGTTGGTTGCCGCCCGAGGGTGGATTGGCGCCACCGCCGCTATTAAAGCCGGGGTTGTTACCCGAACCACCACCGGGGGCGTTGTTGTTGCCACCGAAACCACCACCGCCACCTGTGTAACCAGAGCAGCCACATTGTATTAAGAAAATAATACCATATCCTATTTTTTTTTTTAAAGTGGAATATAAAATTCTAAAAATGATCCTTAAAACAATTGACATAAAAATATCCTAATGACATAAACAAAAAATAATGCCCGATTATTTTATTAATTTATATATTATATTAGTTGAATGTGGTACAAATATAATTTTGATTTATGTTTAATGATAGATCTAATAAGAGAAAAAAAATACAAAAATTCTTATAATGTATCCAACATACCTGCGTTATATGGCTGAGACCTTGTGGAGTTAAAATTGGGGCGCATCGGGCCACCACCAAACCCCTGCTGATATCCGCCCCCGAAGCTGTTGCTGGGCCCCCAGCCTGCCTGGTCGCCATACCCTTGGTTGCCCCAGTTGCCACCAGAGTTGCCTCCGTCCCACGCGTTCTGGTTGCCCCATCCTTGAGAGTAGCCAGAGTTGTAACCTAAAATATAAGATGTTTCCATAAGTTAGATTTGGTATATTCTAAGCGATGCATTAAGCTGGACAATACACAAAGTTATTAAAGTAAATATTTCCAGATTTGAAAATTTTTAAAACCTATAAATTTCTTCATTCTAGTATTTTGATACAAAAAATAAAACTGTTTATTGTGGGCAGATAAAAATAAAAATAATAAAATACTAATTCCTTTATCTTGTCTTTGATCAGACACAGAAAAGAAATGAGCTGATTTTCAGGTATATCTACATAGTAAATATTTTCCTACCCATAGTCTCGAGTATTTGACATTGAAATAAAACTATTTACAGAGAATTTGATATCAATTTCTCCTTGTCTATGCGTTTCTGAGTAAAAAATACAGACAGACTGAAGAAGAGATCTTATAAGGGTCTCTTCTGAGGTACAGAACTCTAAAAATTAAGTAAGGGTAGATTAAAACTGTCTAGCACTTGTATAATTCGGCAGTACCTGAGCCCCAGTCGTTGTTCCGGCCCCAGGCATTACCCCCACCTCGGCCACCGCCGCGTCTTGCTCCGCCGCCGCCGCCGCCGCCGCCACCACCGCCTCCACCCATCTCGGACTTGGACAGTGCCTTCTTCACATCCACCCGCTGGCCTTTTATCTTGTGGTTCATCTGCACTGCAATTGTAATTACTTCCAATGAGCATGTTTTATTTTTGAAGGGCTATTCCGGGTTCCAATTCATTAATTACTCCCAAGTATAAGGCCAAGATAAAGGAAGAAGAAAATTCACTATGTATGCTGCCTTTATGTATGAGAATATAGGTAGTGTCATGGTATTTAAAATATACATTGCTATGACTGTTGCAAGTAATAGCAATATTTGTTCTTTGTGAAAAAAAATATATTAGTTTTATCCTGAATCAACAAAAAAAGCATCAATATGTAATTATGAGCAATCAGATAAGTATGTGCCAAAAATGTGATATTCACAACTTTAATCAGTACATAATAAATATCACTGGATATACCCATTATCAAAAACAATGACTGGTTGCAAGAAACAACCATTACATTTTTTCCCTAACCTACATTAAATTTAATCAGTGTTACATATTTTTTAATGATGTTTTTTGTATCAACATGATAAAACATTTAAGTATAAACAGAGATTAATTCTGCATTGCTAGTTTTTCCTTATAATAGTTTAAATAATATGTTTTATACTTGACTTACAACAGACTCTATCTACAGGATCATAGTCATCAAATTCCACAAATCCAAATCCTCGTTTCTTGCCAGTCTCCTTTTCGGTCACTATGCTCACTGACACAATGTTGCCATATGTACCAAAATATTCCCTCAAATCTTCTTCCTCTACGTCTTGCTTCATTCCTCCGACAAACAACTTTTTAACGGTTGCGCTAGCATCAGGTCTTTTGATTTCCTCTCTCGGGACAGCTCTTTTTGGCTCTACAATTCTGAATATAAAATGTTTGTAAAGATATTATGTTGTTCAAATTGTGTATGTCAAATAATTTAAGTCAAAAAGGCCATATTGCTTAAAGAAAATCTTTTTTTAAATAATTGAAACTTTATTCTAATAACACTATTCCTTACCTTCCATCTATTTTATGAGGTCTGTTACTTTGAGCTTCATCAACCATATGTGCTCGGGAATAAGTGATGAACCCAAAGCCACGGGATCGTTTTGTTTGTGGGTCCTTCATCACCACCACATCAACAATTTCACCCCATTGCTCATAAAATTCTTTTAGGGATATGTCATTCGTCCGATAGTCCAAGCCACCGATAAACAGTTTCCGCAGGTGTTCTGGTTCATCCTGAGTAAAATATAAAGAATTTAACTATACCATTTTCAACTTACGAGAGCCAGATGGATTCATTATTTGTGCCGTCACCAAGATGTTGCTCATATAGGCAGAAGCTAAGGTTAGACTAGCAAGTTCTCGCAAGATATTGCTCGGGAATTTCTAGATGTGATTATTAGTTTTAATATTTCAATAATTTTATATCCATGCAACTTGCTGTTAAACCATTAAGTTTACACAGTAAAAATTCTTTGTGGAACTCAACAATAATTTTATTCAAATTCAAACCTTGTTATATTAGATAAATGATTGGTTATAAAGACAAACACCGAATAACATTATTGCATATTTCAGTACTAAAGTGTGTTAAAACAGTTATAAAAGAAATATTGAACAGTATTATGGCATTCAGAATTCTCTAATGAGAAAAGGCTGTTGGAAATTAAATACTGTTTCACATAAAAATAATATAAGGAATACTGATGTTTACACATTTGTCAATGTCATTGGCCAAACTATGCTTGAATGGGCTGGTTTCTGGAGAATTGTTACCAAATTTTAAGTCCTGTCTAATTAACCTACAAATTAATATTAGGTGACAATTTTATAACTATTCTAGTTCTTCTAAAAATGGCTTCAACATGAGTAATGGGCCAATGTTAAGTGGGTAGATGTTAAAATATTGAGATAACTTTATTAAAGTTTAGAACTTTTGATCCAAAGTGGACTAAAATATTGACAATTACAAAGAGCAATTTATGATTAGAACTAAATGCATACGGTATAGATAAAAAAACAAGCACAAAATTAACTAGATAGATAGTTATTTTTAAATTATTCAGGCAGCAAACTAACACTGAAATAAAGAAATAGCATATAGGACAGAGGCAAACAAACTTAATTTTTATATAGTAATTGGTAATAGCATTTTGTTGCAAAACAAAGAAAATATAAAGAAAAACGACCAAAAAATGGGAGGTAATAGAAGGCAATTACTATAAATAGAGAGAAGAATATGGTAAGTGTATATGGTGCAATTAATGAATAAGGGTATATAAAAGATAGGCAAAGATCATAAATTTTTATAAATTCAGAAAGTAATCTTTAACATTAAGAAATTCACTAATAAAGATTTGATATTTATAGAGTGGAGGACACAGCAGGAAGATTCTCATAAAGCAAAAAGGGCATCTTGGACAATCAACAGAAAGGTGTTCCAGGGTACTTTCATATGCTAGTTGTATATACGATCATAAAAATTACAATAGTTTTTTCAAAACTAACATTATTTCTAATAATAAATATTATTTTAATTGTCCATATAATCAAATGTATATGTAATAATTATTTGTAATAAGTTTTTATTCAAATTCGAGATCTGCATTCACATATGGAACTGACAGTATAGTTGTAACTTGCTAACAAAAGGTATTACATAAAAAGAATTTAGTTTTGTAATTTGTTTTATTTGTTTTTTCTTATAAAACTTCAAAGAAAAATACTGTGATAGTTATCTCACAATGATAAATTGTTTAAGTATTTATTTTTTATTATATAGTTTCTGATCAACAATCAATATCATTTGTTCTTATTCCTACTTGATACATTATCGTCATAATAATACATTCTAGTGTTAAACATTGAAATACTAAAGGAAAATCACATTTATGATACATCAATATAAAAAAAGTATGACAATAATCACTCTTCTTATTTAGTGTTCTTTTCAATTTGTACAAAGACTGCTGTTATAGTTTTAAATTATTGTTAGAGATAATTTGAAAATAGGTAATTTATAACACTTTATTAATCGTGGGTGCACCGCGCACTACTTGTACAGTTGTACCTACGCAATCAACCTACCTCTTAGTATGTCTAGCACAAATTTGTATGAAATTGTTTCCAACATATAAACCAACCTTAAAAACATAACTTTCTTGTGATGCAAAACTATAGGGATGTTTAGATGCCAACGTACAACATGCAAAATTCATTTTTAGTGATAACGATATCAAAAAAAAAGTATTTTCTAAAACAATAGCAATGCCAATGGGTGCAATACATACAATATATTCGTCACCGCCTCCAGTCGGCTTCATGTTGATTATGTATTAGTAGTCCAACTTTTTAATTATTTATTAAAATCAAAATTCGTGACACAATAAATATATAAATACAATTTATTGCAAATTTCTAGTTCTTAGCCGACGCAAACAAACCAAAAGTCAAAATCAAATCCCATTCAGTGTGACCACCAAAGAGAATTATAATATAATATGTGGAAAGTGTAAATATAATTATTCTGTAAAAATAACAGATGGTCTAAAAAATGCATAGATATTTAATAGATACGTAGTTACAAGTATTTAAAAAGAAACAGTCTCCCTATGAAAAAATGTCCATTTATTATTTGAAAAAAATATATATATTAGACACACAAATAAAATCATTTCGAAAGTTGAAATTAAAATATGAATTCAATAAATTATACGTTTCTTTCTTTATAAAAGTAAAACAAGCATACACTGCTTTTTTGTAAAACTGGATGAATTGTAATGGATTTCGGATCTGAATTCGGAAACGTAATCTCCGAATGTATAAACCTGGTCTAAGCCTGAGGCCATGAACTGTTTGGTCAGTGTGACCAAACTCAGCAGGATCCTACTATTTTGTATAAACAAATCAATGTAATAAGCAGGTCGAAACAAATTGTTTAGACAATTTTGTTTAGAAAATTTTGTGCTCAAGCAAAAAAACAAGATAAAATAATTATTTCTGGCCTTCTCATTGTTTAATAATTACTCATTCTAAACAAATACATTATAATATATCAAGGAAATTTTTAAGCATAATTTTACTACCAGAATTTTAACTCATTTTTCTTAATTTAAAATGATTTAGTTTTTTTTTCGTAAATGTAGCTTTTCAAGATGGTTTCTTGACATTGAGTTACAATGTGGTAGAGTTAAAAATAAATGTATACGTGTATAACGAAATAGTTTTTAAGAGACGTTCTTATGATTTTTTTGTCTCATTTGTTTGTCGGAACGAATGAAAAAAGATAAACAAAAAAAGACAGATGAAACAGAAAATTTGGTAAAAATATTTCTGATTTATTTCCGTGTATTTTTTTTTCAGATTTATTTGTTTGGAACTCAGGTTCTGTTTGAAGCTATATTTTCAAAAAAAGACATGTTTCAAAAAAAAATTATTGACGATATTAATTTAATATTGTATTATAATATTCATATTTTGGAAGTTTTTAAAACAGTAAGATTATAAAGGGAACACATTTATATTGATTGTTTTATTCAGTATAGTCTCCCTTGTCACAAAGAATTTGTTATATTTCTAGCTTCTGTATTAAAAGTCTATTTTGCAACCACTAAATTCCCCACACCTCTTTCCTCACAACCACACGTAAAAATTATTGCCATGCGTTCGTCTCGCAATTCAAAATAGATTAACTGATTTGAATATTGGGTTTTTGTTTGTTCACTATAGTACGTAATGGGACTTTTATCTCGGAAAAAGTTTGTCAAGCGGACGGGGCCGCGAACTAAACCTACTGTATAATTTATATTTGTTGAGAGACAAAATTATGAGCGATTTAAAAAAAAATGTTTTCATTGAAATCTTGCTACCGGTTACGTAGAAAACTGATTTTGGTAGGGCATTGCAATCAATTTTTTTCACCCGTGAATGTTTTAGAAGCAGAATTAAGTTATTTTTGAAATAACAAAACAATTGTTATCCTATTAACGAAATCTAAGAGTTATTGACGAAAAATCATAGAATGAAACATTTAAAAAAAAAAAAAGTGAAACATTATACATTTAAAATGAATGTCACAATAAGGTAATATGAAAAAGGCGTAAATTATATATAATATTCTTCTTACTTTATATCGATATTATCGATAAGAGGCATAAGAAAAGGTAAGCATTTTAAATTTTACTCTGGCCGCCCTAAATAATTCGCTGTATCACGAACGAACAAGACCTCATTTTCCTCGACTGTCTTTCTTTTAGGCGTGGCGTCGTTAGCGAGTGGTTGTGTGGTGTTCGGAATTTTAATAACTGCGTCTAAAATCAATATCTCAAAGTATTGTCATAATTTTAAAATTAAGTAGGATCCGTTTAGGACCCTTATTTTATCTATTTAGTTTAACTAGGACTTCATAGTACATCATGAGGCCACAAAACGGAGACGACGGATTCGTAAGTATCAGTGTAAATTTTTACTTTACTTAGAAATGTTCTTTTTTATTTTTAATTTGTGTAGTAGTGGTTTACAGTAGTTATTGGATTCGATTATTTTCTAAATAATTTAGTTCAAAAGGCTCGAATGTTCTTTCATAAGACAACAAGCCACGCTATCCGCCATTTTGTGTAACCGGCGGCGTCCTACTTTTCAGGAGGAACCCGAAGTGCACCGCAAAATTTTCATTGGCGGTCTTAACTATAAAACGACTGATGAGTCGTTGAAAGCACATTTCGAGAAATGGGGCGAAATTGTGGATGTGGTGGTTATGAAAGATCCCAAGACTAAGAGGTCGCGTGGTTTCGGATTTATCACATACTCTAAAGCGCACATGGTGGATGATGCGCAGAACCACAGGCCGCATCGTATCGATGGGCGGTGAGTTATTTCTTTTAATTATGCTATTATATACCGCAGCCCAGCTATGTAAAAGTTTTGATCTCTCTTTTACATCGTTTCAAGTTGCGAATAGCAAAGACTTTGCTTGGTGAATGTCACGCGTCCTGTACATGTGGCATTTTCTGTGAGGTCGACATAATTAGATTCAACTATTTTTTGAGTTCATATTTCTTTTTTTATTTAAGTATACAATTTGTTGGACGTTCACGTTCTCTAACGTGTTATTTTATTGCTTTATTTAGTGTCGTCGAAACAAAGCGTGCCGTCGCAAGGCAAGACATTAAAAACCCAGAGGCTGGAGCTACAGTAAAGAAACTGTTTATTGGTGGTATCAAGGATGATCACGACGAGGAACAGCTCAGAGAATACTTCTCTAGCTATGGAACTGTACAGAATGTTAGCATCGTCACCGACAAGAGTACTGGCAAAAAGCGAGGATTCGGATTTGTTGAGTTTGATGACTATGACCCAGTTGACAAAGTTTGCTGTAAGTGTCCTTTCATTTTTTTTTGTTTCCCACAGCTTTGCCCCAGGAAGGAACTCTGTGTCCTAGTCTGGCTTCCTCTGACTGTGGATAGTAACTATTGCTTTTAGCTATACCTGACTAACTTTTTATGGTAGATCTGGTACGCAAGGCAATATACATTATTTTTTTATCATTGAATTTTAAAAAGTTAAAAATATTTTTGCCAGAAGGACATTTGGAAAGAAAAGCATATATTTGTTTTAATTTTAACAGTGAATGGACCCCACAAGATCAATGGAAAGCAACTTGATGTCAAAAAAGCATTGCCCAAGGATGGACCTGATCAGAGGGGAGGAAGACAGGGTGGACCCAGAGGAAATGACAGTTGGGGTAATTCAGGTACAATATTGTAACATTGGATCAAATCCTATGTACCTTATTTATCAACAATTTACTTATTTGGTTTGATTATGATATTTTGCAGGTGGATATGGCAACAACCAGGGTGGATGGGGCAATTCCAACCCTTGGGACAACAACCAAGGTGGATGGGGTGGCAACCAGGGAGGTGGATACGGGGGTGGCAATGGTAGAGGAGGGTGGGGTAACCAAGATTTCGGTAACTATACCCAGCAGAGTTATGGTGGGGGACCAACTAGGAATCAGGCTTATGGCAACAACAGGGCCGCACCATACAATATGAACCAGGGTGGTGGCGGCGGTGGTGGCGGTGGCGGCGGCTACGGCGGCGGCGGCGGTGGCAACTATGGGGGTGGCCAGGGCCGCGGGGGCAGATTCTAATAACGTAAGTTAAACTCACGAAATTCATTCATATCACTCATGAATTTTATGGACTCTTAATGATATTGCTAATTTTTCATTCACAAAATGTTTTGGTTTAGATGTGGTATGATATATTTACTTGTGACTGAGCACTACATAGCATTAATTGAGCTTAGGACATTGTAGTCAGTGGATATGTAATCAGACGTTGATAGTTCCCATGATTAATGCTATGCAGGTAGCCCACAGCTGTTAGTGTATTTATTTGTATATGACTGATGAAAGGTTTTTTTAATCTCTAGGTTTCGTGCTAAGTACACTAGTAAAGCAGTGTTAACCGTGCTAGTGTAGGCAGTACGCTCCGGAGCACTAGATACACACCTCATGGTCTACATGCGAGACCACCTAGAAGCCCTCAGGATACCGATAGAACTGTAGCTGGAGCTCTTGGCTCATTAAGTATTTAGAAGGAAGAATAGAATATATCTTTAATGTGAACTGAATTGTATGATGGTCTTCTATTTATTGTAGTACTTAGGTACTTATCGTGACATACTTTAAGGTTATAGATTTGTAAAATGAATTAGTTACTTTTTTACGAATAATTAAGTACAATTTAGGCTAATGTTGTATAACAAATCCCATTAAATAGACGCTAGGTGAACAGTAACAGAGTATAGTTGACATAGGTAATTGAATCATGATTATTTGAATTTTCTGACTTTACTCAGTATTAAGTTCTCAAATAGCTGTTATGTCGAATCGTACGCATAGAATATAATATGGACTGTAGGATAATTAATGTAAAAATAAATTTTAATAAAAATCAGTAGGGTTGTTTCTTTAGATCTGTAAATATTCCTTATTTTTATTTTGTCGGCATTTTAGAGTTTGTGCTCTGATGCTTTACAAAGATGTTTCCTATGTAAAGCAAATTTTGCTGACTTATTTATGTTGGTTTTGTAATGTAAAATTTAATTACATTTATATGGATAGTTCCCATGAAGTAACTTGTCATTTTGGAAATTGTCTAGTCTCGTTTTACTTAGACCATTCTCAACTGACAGTGTAGTTTATGATTGCTATGATATAGGTGTTTACATGTAATTTGTGTACGTCTACGATAAGATATTAAAAGATTTTATTAGTCGTATGATGATTCAGTGTTTAGCCCCTAGAATGACCTTGTTTTTACCCCAAAAAAGATTGCATCCGGCGAACGGCACCGCAAGCAGCCGTTAGGTTGTAACGGGACACCAAACTATTTGATTACGTAGGTATCTATTCGTGTAGTCATCGCAATAAATTTATCGATATGTATGCAGGTAGTATTGCCAGACCACATACCTGAGAAATAAGCAACTGAAATAGCATATTATCGAGGCATTGCACAAATTCTGTAGTCTATTTCCTTCGATTTTTTTTTTGGATAATATGATACACCAATAGTTTTTAGTTAGGTAGGTACCAAGACAAAATTGGGTACCTACGTAGATGGGTGATGTGTTCTTATGGAAATGACAAGGTTATATAATGCTTTATAACTTTTATAAATGTTGCATAAAATTATGGACACAACACGTAGGTAAGTAACGAATACTAAATCGATCGCACATTAGATTTACGTTCCTCAATGAATACCTACTAAATATGCATATGGAACTATTATTTCATGAATGGCAATAACATAATAAATATAAATTGTATAAATTGACTATTGACGCAAAAAAAAACAGAATAAGTATCAATAAAACGGACTTAAAATTTCTTTTTTGAGGTCATTTTATATCTTTTTTTTGTTGCGTTCGGTAACAGCAGCAAATAGCGATTTTTTGTAAAAATTAGTGGTGTATTCAAGTTTCCGCATTTTATTGTCTGGCTCAGGATACCCTGAAGCCAAAGATTGTGGGACATCTGGCAATGCTAATTTGTACACTACGAAATAGTATCGTCCATGACGAATAGATACTTTTCAATACCTACTGTAATGGTGCATTGATTACAAGGTGAATTAGTGTTCAGGCAATGGTTCTTTATGTAAGTAGTGTTTGCAAAGTACGAATAAGATAATCTAGTTATTAATAATTGTATTCGTTCAGTTTACTATTTCAATCTACTTTTAGTTCCTCGGATTCATACAAAAGATTACGTTTTTTTTTATTTGCGTATATGATAATTTGGTGACTGATAGCAGTTGTAGCTATGCAATTTAGCCAACCAGATTCTTGTTATTTATTTTTTTACTATAACCAAACCAATAACTGCGGTTTGTAAATTCTCGTCTGATTTTCTAGAATTTTGTTTTTTATTTTGTCTACTTTTCCTACTGCAGTTTAGGTATCCATTTTTTTATAACCGGTTATTCTAAATTGATTCTGGGTTCAATCTTAAATATTTTTATGGTCGTTATTGATTCGTTAATTTTTATTGTTTGTTTTGGTATCCTGATTGATGACTCGTAGGTTTTGGCTTATCGTTATTGCACATTATTTTTCTTTATGTATTCTTTAGTTTTGGTAAAAGGAAGGAAGAAACTGCCGTCTCAATTTGCTATGTGGTCGAATATCTGAGGTCTCAATTTTATCCAGAGTAAGCCTTCGATCAGTGATCATCAGTTCAACTTTACAATAGTGCAAAAGGGAAGTATGGAATGCCAAAAAGAGCTGCCAGAGAAATTATAAACAGTTGATTATAAACCTATCTATGTACTTATTTTGAACTCTGAAGTTTACGAATTCATAAAAATACGCGATCAATCCCGTTGTATTGTCATACAACACGTTCTGTAATTGCCGAAAAATGCAATTCAATTCTAACCACGTTATTCCAATAATTTATCTACTTCATATGCGTATCATATCGTCGATTTGATATTTATTAAAATTATAATAATTCTAAATTTAGGTACATATAGCGGCAAATTACGAATTTATGATAGGTACAGCTAAAAAGTTAATTACAACAGAAATATTTATGATATCTATGTAATTACATTTTTTCTAGGCTTGCGTCTGCCAAAATTGAACATTAAATCTTAAATAATTAATAATTTTGCTCACCGTATAGCCTACGAAATATAAAATAATACTTAATCCTATTTCCGGGAGACCGCGAGTCTTGCGAGTAGAGTAGCCCCAATAATTACCTCATATAGTTTTAAAAGTTCTTCTATTCGTTTACTAGCTTGGTTTGACTCCATTAGGGGCACATTTCTAAAAAAATATGGATGCTCACATTCCTATGAGACTAGTTTGCAAAACTTTAATGATACTGTAGTGAATGAAAAAACGCTTCCAGTAGTTACCGCCATTCTCGGCGAGGTTCGGTTATAATTCTCATCCAAAAGTTGACGGATTGTATCGTTAATGTTGAGACAAATCTAAGTTTCTACTTCTTAAAAAGGCGAGGCTACATATCAGTAGCGGTGCTAGGAATAAACCATACGATTTTCATTATTCATACTAATCGAAGCATAACGATGCAACAGTTAAAAAGTTAACTAACTCAGTAATGTGGCTGGCGTGGCGACCCAAAGTGGGCCTTGGTTCATCTAGCTGATTCATGTGTCGGCACTAATCCTTTAGATGGTGCTATCATTAGCCAGCTCTCTTCAGTTACTGCCAAAGTTGGTGCAGGTCACCTACCATTTTGTTGTATGAGGCGACTAATTACAGACTAAAAGGATTCGCAGAGCGAGCAGGGGAGGGCTGTTCGCGTACAGACTACAGACTTTAATTATGAAACCCTGAGATAAGATAAAATTACGCTCTAAGGTCCTGGGTTCGAATCCCGGGTCGGGCGGTGATACTTGGGTTTTTCTGCTCAGTATCAGCCCGCAGTCTAGAATTTGTGCCCGATATGGTGATCGCCTCGACCCCTATCACATCGTGGGATGGGACATACTTGGCGCAAAGTGGGTGCCTTGGTTGCGGTCTGCATACCCCCTTGAGGATAAATGCGTGATGTGTGTTAGATGGATAACGGTGGTTGGACTCTCGCAGTCATTGGGATCGCGTAGGGACTTGTCCCGCGTAACTATTTAAGACTCAATAAGATATCCTGTAGGCGTCTTATTTGTTAATAGTAAGAAAAATTGCAAAATTAATAAGAATTAAAATTTTTAAATGTAATCCCTTGTTGCTGTCCTCTGTGTCCCTTGTGGGCCCGCAAGAACATTTAAAGAAGCGATCCTATACCAAATAAAAAGTAAAAAAATGTATTCATAATAGGGTACCGGACTCATTTTTGTTGTTTACTATTATTAAATATTTAAATAATATAAATTATAACACAGAAGGAATTATTGAAATCCGGTAAAAAATCAGCAAGTTATAAACCTTTGAATTTCGGTAGAAGGGGTAATTAACAAGAAACAGAAAGAGACGAAATACCCACATGTGACGTCATCTGGAATTACGACACGTGCTAAAGAAAGATGAAGCGATATCCCCACATCGCGCCCACTTCTGCACATTATAATATTTTAAATATGAATTACTCGCTCATTTTTTAACCAATATTTATGCAGCTTTCGCAGGAGTGCTTCTTTTTCGTATTATTAACCATTACATATAGAATAATGTACAAAATCAAGCATAGGCCGGTCCCCTATTATTATATCACAGTAAGTGAATAGCAAGGTCGTTCCAATTTCGCGAGCAATAAATAAAGAAGCTTGAAAACCACTAAAATCGTATATAAGTTTGCATCTGCTAACCAAGTTAGATACTTTACCTACCCTCAGACACCTCAACGTTGTATGGAGTCGATGGTAACGATAAACTAATTCAAAGGTCAAGATTTTAGTGAAAGGAAAGGATGAATTTACACACGATTCTCTTTCAAATCAATAGGAGTACCTAATATTATTTGGGGAGATATAAATTCTGGAATGCTTGGTCGCAGGTAGCAAGGAATTTTAACTAATATCGCTATAACTATCATTTATTGACCTCACTCAATATATCTTCAATTCATTTCGAGTCTCCGTCATAACATGTCATGATTAAAAAGGGTTTCATTTCTCCTGAATTGCAACCCTTAAACTAAGACTAATTAAAAAATATTGCTGTTGAAAAAAGCTACAGTTTTTTTTTTCTATATTTTTTTGTTTGGAACCCCATGATCCTCAAAGTTAGACTTCAACATTTTATAGAAGCGATAAATACGTTTACACATTCCCGTTATTTTTAATTTCTAATATTTTATGTTTTATTTCCATGATGACAATCTTCGGAGTCGTCGGGTTCTAATCGTTCTGCAAAGTTCCTTTTCAGCTGCCAAGGTAAGTTATGTAATTTATTTAAAACTGTTGACATCAATATTACTATTAAGGAATTTGAAAATAAATATTTAAACATTTACTCGTGTTTTCATTTGAACATTCCTTACCAAGCAGCGATGGTTTCTTTAGTATAATCTGAACTGTGCCCAGGGCCTAGATAAGGTTTTGGGCGATGCAAGCACTCACTGATGCTGCATAGACAACGATTATACTTCGTCCGAACATTTATTTTACTTTTGATAGCTCTGAGTACTAATCTATTAGTGTATAATACGTAATCGATTCGATTTCTAACATTAATCGTTATAATTTATGAAGAAATTTAAAATTTTTAATTGTTATACAAGATATTCAGGCGTATGGCTATACTTTATGAACGAAGATAAACCATTTATGTATACTTAATGTACACGATAAACATACCTTTCATCGTGAATATTATAGTTTTTTGTTTAGTATTTGTCAATAATTATAAAGTTTTATAAGCGCCTTTGCCAAAGTAAAATAAACAACTGGACCATGTAAATTGCAGTCACTGTATGCTATTATACCTATAATTGAGCTATATCTGTATATTGCGAGATAAAAATAAATCACAAATAAGTTGCTTGGAGATGCTCCCAGTTTTCTTGAGTCCGGAGTAAAACCCTATATTTGTTTGAGCCAGTCTCGTAGCTCTTGACGCGCAGGCACCCAGTCTCAATGGCATGACGCTACGTTAATGCGGAACATTACTCCTGGCGTGTTTTTTTTTAGAGTATGCTTACTAGCAGTCTACACCGGGGGAAAACCTGCGAACTGGATACTGCTGGCTTAACGTCTTCAGGAGCCCGGAAGAGAGTCGGGAGGGAATTTGGAGAAAGGATGGGAACCTCTTTAGGATAGTCGGAGGGAGGAGAGGAAATATTCACGAGCACTCATAGGTCTCAATGTGTAGTTATAACTAAAAAGTATACACTGATATATGGGTCTAGGGCCGCGGCAAACGTCCCCTCTTGCATGGGCGTGCATTCGGTGAGGAGACCGAGCGCACAAGACGCCTGGCGTGTTTGTGCCGCAAAGATAATTCATTATTTGAACTTAAGAGAATACAAAAATATTGCTTAGGCGCGAGATGGTTTCAAATGTGTAGTTACACTCGAATGACTTCTTATTCAAAAAAGTGGCCCAGAAAAATGTCCATATAATTCCTTCATGTAGGGTCGGCCCAGCTCATCTTAATTCAAGTTGCTGAAAGGATATGGTTTGGTTTTTATTACTGGCAGGCGGGCGCCTAACACGTAACCCTCATCTTTGGGGGGAGTGTCCCAGTCTTAAGCAAATCTTATTACAGTACGACCTCGCGGCAGACCGTAATATATGTTACTATTAGTCCAAGAAGGCGACAAATGGAATGAAATATAAAGGGAAGAAATATAATTAACTTGGTTAAATGAATGATGAAGCTAAAAATTATTGAGAAAATCTACGGGTATAACCGTATTTGGAATCACACTTCTAAATAAATAATGTAATTTTAAATGAACATTATTAGATTAATAGACGATGTTATTCTTTATGTATGCAGACGTACAGCGTTATTTTCTTATATAGTAGTGCTTGTCTTTTTGTCAGGCGGTGCACTTACATTCAGCGAAAGCCCCGGCCCTGGTCCTCGGTACTCAGTATATATTTGTATAAATAAAGGTTTCAACCTTTTCACAATTTTATTATTATGAAAACTTTTGCCCTAGACCTTGATAACGGGTACTAGTACTGAGTAGGTACTAGGTGCTGCGTAGGCCGCCGATCTTTGGTCGTAATGCGTGAAAATTGCCATAATATCCTTTATCAGACATGCTTGAAATAGATACATACATTACGCTAACCATATAGAAGCGTGATAAGTGTAGATAAAAAGAGAAAACATAATATTATAGCGTAGAAAAAAAGCTCTAGGAATATCGGTGGCGTGGTTGTATAGCGTGTGTGGTATGACCGCCGCGCTGACGTCCCAGGTTCAGTGATACTGGAAGCTTTTCTGTTCAGTATCAATTGGAATCCAATCAGTGTTCTATATGCCGATAGGCTCGGTCCCTATCACAATATCATGGGGAAACAGCGTAGTGGTATCGTTGGTTGCACGTCTGCCTGCCGTTTACCTAAACTTTCCGTTGGGGAGGAAAAGTTCTCGGAGTGGCGAACATGAACTGGAATACGAAGCGTAGGCAGGCGCCCCACGAGATGGACCGACGACCTGGTGAGGGTCGCTGGAGTCCGATGGATGATGGCGGCCCAGAATCGGTCCCTATGGCGCTCAATGGGGGAGGCCTATGTCCAGCAGTGGACGATTCCCGGCTGAAATGATGACCTCTGCCTACCCTTCGGGGATAAACGTAAGATGTGTTTATGTTATTTTTAATAAACCATGTTACTGTGATAAGTATATAGAACTTATAGATATTATTCGAGGTCTCAAAGGAACATATAATATCTAAAAACAGTTACATATTCTCGCTTCATAAGCACAGCGGATGCCGATGTGATTGACTCAAATGGAATTGCCTCTAAATATTTCCGTAACGGAAATTGAGGGCGTTTGTATATACGGCTAAGAGTAATTATGTCTATTTAAGGCTTGTCATGGTGTACCCAATGTCAATTCCAGTCAAGTAATTACCTTGTAAAGTAATATTAAAATGAACATGTAGGAAACCAACCAGTGATAGATGTAAGATGGGAATCGCATAACGATTACGTGTTTGTGCGCAGTCACGTAGAGTTTGCTGCGGAAACGACAATGCGACGGCTGATTTCACTTTCGTTTGCGTGAGTTGCGGAAAAAACTTCGTTATCAATCACGTTTCCTATTAAAAATAAATTATGCCCTACTCAACCTCAATAGCTGGTGTCTTAAAGATTTGTTTATAATAATGCTTGATAATATACTTATTTTTAAACGTGGTATGCCCATGATAGAGTATTTTCACCGATAAATTGTTTTTATTCTAGCGACTGGATTTAAATTATTCTATAGTTAGGTACTTATAGATACTCGTTGTTTATTACAACATAACACGTCTGTAAATATTGGAATTGCGAACAAGGAATGACGACAAAGTGCGAACGAGGCGGCGTCTCTGCATCACCGCTGGTTGCGTTGGTGGGGCGAGGCTGGATCTCGGCATTAACTTTTTGGCACGAGGAGAAAGTACGCTTGGTGGTGGCCGAAGACCTCGGCGATGTCGGCGGCACTCGGTGGACTCCGCGCGCCCGCGGCCGACATTCGGCCTGCATTTTATACACGGTTTGCGAAATAATGCCACTGAATTGCTGACGCCCAATTCGCCACTAAACGCGCCGTGCGCGGAGATGCCGCGCAAATAAATAGTGGTGCGCACAGATACCACCGTGCTTTTGTTCCCACGACAATGTGCCAATGGAGAGATTTGTGAGTAATTTACGTGGTCTTCGCTTTTAATACTGACGCCAGGGAAATAAGTTCGCCGGACGCAGCTGTTCTTGACAACCATGTAAGTACACAGAGGCCGTTGGCTAATCGGAAAGCACGGCATATTGATTATTGTTTGTATGTGCTTACGGGCTAGGAGCAATGCCTTGCAACGTGCACTTTTACTTTCATCGCGCGCATCTATCCGCGCTTCTTGAAGCAAATGTAATTATCACGTTACAATAAAGGAAATGTAAAATAAATGTATTTAGTTAAATATTTACTACAAACTGTTTTTAAACATGATTTTGAATATTATATTTATCATTTAATACTTTTATTTTTAGGGATAATTAGTTAAATGATTTAGTGATGTTTACGTAGTAGGTATCACCTAACTTAGTTTAATGTATTTTCAGAAAGTCATAATTATACATTTTTTTAAATCCTTTTTTTGCACTGTAGATACCAAAATGTTGCAAATAATATGATTTTTATTTATTTTCATAAAATGATTGATTCTGAAATTTAGACGAATGATTTTAAAATTAATACCGACTTCAAAAATAGCCGTATTAAGTTGGTTTTTACTAACATTGTTTTGTTATTTATTCTATTAAGTAAATGAATATTAAACATCTTGTAAGTAAATAAATTATGGCGCAGCGATTCTTACCTACAGTAACTATTATCCAGGTCGCAATTCTAGCGATCAAATGCAGAAACCTAAGTTGCAATTATAGAGCTTTGTAGCCCACGGAACAATCTTAAATTTATAGATAACAAATCTTTCTTTAAATTGAGAAAGATATTTTATTACCGTTATCGTTTACGAATGTAATTAATTGGCGCATGTTATTGCATCTATGTACTATTCATTTGCAATTTAGTTCTGAGAATCGCAAATATCATGCAAATGAATGAATTAATTAATCGTACGATATGTTCTACATATTCTCCGCGTAGATTTGTTGCATGTAACATAGAGCCATTGTTTCCATAATTCAAATTGATTGATAAATACGACGTAAGAATTCAGATTATTCAAAACAGTGAGAGTAGATAGAATTTCAATTTCAAGTTATCATTTTTTGTGTAAGTATTGTGTTTAGTGTGGTCGAAAATTTTAATGATGATTGATAAGGCTTTACGATTGGATTGAAAATATATAGATCCTATTTGAGCCGTAAAGGAAAGAAAGGATAAAAGTTTAGGATAGGCTACCTATGCTCTGATTTAATAGAAATATAGGTTTTAAAGCCCTTTCCTTTATAAACCCCTAAATCACTAGCGATTCATAGCGCTATCTGTGAGACACCAATGTTAATTTAAAAAATCTGACAAAAAAATATTTTCCGCAAGAGCAAATTACCGGAATTAATAGTAGCCTTAAACCAGGACATGGTCTATCTGAGTGCCAAATTTCATTCAAATTCGTTCAGCGGTTTCTAAGAATACTTTTAACAAACATCCATAGATTCAAAAATTTCACATCCACTTAATTATTAATATAAATAAGAATTAAAATTCTTTTTTTCTTCATATTGGCTGCTTACAGGTTTCTTATTTATTTACATTTTTTTTGGCGCCAACGTTCTTGCACTTTCTTACATTTTGATAAACGACTCCGGACAAAAAACGAGATCACCACAACAATTACCTTGTGAAAGGCCCGCCACTTATACTTTTGAAAGTAGTTTACTTGTTGACCTTACCGATTCATGGATATGATAAAAGCAAAATGAGGTGAAAATTAACGCAATCAAGCGAAAATTTAATTTGATTTTTGTGTATTTCGGGTGTTATGAAGCTAGGTAAATAGGTAGATACCATATCAAAATGTAAAGACAACAGTCAATTTTCCATATTATACGTTTTTCAATTCTTCAATTCAGTTTTAGATAAATTTATTTTCATTTTGCACTGTTTTATATTGTGCTCTACATATTTTATTTTGTAATTCAACAAATGCTTTTTATTATTGTTTATTTTCCTTAAATCACTTTTCTCGTTATCCCTAATAAAATAAACATACGTATTTACCTCATTCTCAACTTTTAATCGAGACAATTATGAAAGCATTTCGTGGGTTTAACCAAATTGGCATTTTATATGATTTGTGGAAAGACCAACTCATTTCGAAATTTATGATGACAAATATAACTTGTGAAAGAATTTCGTAACACAGACAATTTATTTTTGGATATGTAGGGATATTTTGTTACGAAAGTTTATTGAACCTAGTTTTAAATAAAACTGCCTTGGCCCATAGTAATGTATAACAATAATAATTAGCTTCAATTGTACACAAACGTATTAGGCAATTAAGTCGTATTGTTCGTACCAGCGCGGCGCAAACAATCAACAATGTCCAATGTACAATCGGACAAGTTGGTGCTAGTACACTTCCAAACACATTTTGCTTGACCGGTCTAATGTCCCGAGATATTTAGACACGCCCCTGTCTCATATTTCACCAATTACGACAGTTTTGGAGATGTGCGAAAGGAACAGCAGATAACTATTATTGTTTACTTTAGTTGTATTTTACTGATTGACGACGCGCACGCAACTATTGAGTACCAGTAGTATTTTGCTCACAATTATTTTTTCGTTTACGGACACCGACATCTTGCCACTACGTAGACTTATGTTCGTTTACTGGACTCTTAATTACTTAGTCGCCGACCCGTCATGTGACTACTGCACCATGGATTATATATTCCGGGAATTAAATATTACAGTAAGTAAATCAGTCATACTATACTATATAATATTTTAATATTAATTTTAACTAGTGGACGTTAATATGCGTGGGAAAAATATCGTCAGGGCAGAGAACTAATAATTAAAATTTTGCAGTTTTGAGAAAATCGCGGTTTATGGCTTTTTTAATTATTGGTCATCATAATTAATTATATTTAAAGCCAACATAGACCACCTTTTTAAGCTCTTTTAAATATAATTATAATATTATTGAGTTTTGATGAATACTTATTCCTTTAATTGTGTAAAACAGACTTCAATATGCTACTTATTATATTTTATATTAATCCTTAAGTTATCCTATCTATCGTAGGGTCAAATATCATTAGTCATTGTGTGTTTTTTGCCAAAAATTAACATAGTGCTATTGATCATACTTGTAGTAATCTATGTAGTATGTTATTTAAGTTGCTTTACGAATAATCAAATGTCAAAATATTGAAAAGAAATATAATTGGAAAACTTAAAAGTACTCAATGCAAAAATAAACTACTTCGACGGGTATACTCACTATACTTATAGGTGTTACCTATCTTTTCTTGATCTCAGTTAAAAATTCAGAGTTTTCGATATTGAAACAGCAGTAGCATTAAGCGTAACTTTTACCGTCAACTTTTAATAGTAAACTCTAATTTAATGTTGGGAATATATTAAGACAGGCCGGTAAGCCTTTTAGTCCAGTCAATAAGCTCAAAAGGTGTCAATTTATGTATTATAAAGATCCAAAAATATGAGTGATAGCTCATTCGATTTGGATAACATGACGTCTAGAAAAATAATCTTTAGTGTTCATTGGCACTTAAAAATACAATTGTTATTAAGAGGATAAAGAGGTTCTTCGATAACTTAAAAAATAAGAAATAAGGAGGAAATTTCCAATTTAAATCCTCCTTATTTAAGAAATAAGGAGGAAATTTCCAATTTAAAGAAGAAGACGCCCGAAATTCTATCTCCTTTATTAATAATTTTTATTTAATGCCAAAAATATAGACGAGTATTAATAATTTATGGATAGGCGATAATTTGTTTTATTACAGTAATATTGCATAGCCAACATTTTTTTCTGCACATGTGCAGTTTAAAAGTGTAAAGATTTCACATAAAAGGGTCTTCCCCGGTTCCATGTCGACGCCTTTATCGGAAAGCGGCGTCCATTGTTTATTGAATTTAGACGAGTTTAAAGATTTTAAGTAGTGGTAATATGATTTCTTACTAGAGTAATTAACTATGTCGGCGCGTTTTTAAGATCCGCTTATAGACGTTTAAGTCCCACCCAGTTTAACCCAGAGGTTTCTGTTATTATTGTTTCTTTTACAACTACATAATATGTAGCACTGAATTAAAGTAGAATTACAATCCGATTTAATGCAAATTTGGGATTTTTATCTCAATAAAATGTGTGCAATTATGGACAACAGAGCTGATTTTTTACTTAATTTGGATTATTTCGTACTTGACCCACGTATTTTGTGTCGGCCGCACTGGCGTTCTGCTCCCATAAAAATTTTATTATTTTGGCACTGTAGTCATTACGTTAAAATATTATTAGAATAATAGATTTTAGTAATTAATATATAATTTAATTGTATTACAGAGAACCACTGTCCCTCGATGTATAATACACTAGGATGCGGATGAGAGCTTCATCGCCAACCGATCCAGAGCGCACACTCTACTCAACCTGCCTTCTGAGCGTATCAAACTTGTAATGAATACAATTAAATCATATCACTGAAGTAACAAAAAAAATGTGTTTTATTTACATAGACTTTCTACGAAATTTCATTTTACATGTGTATCTCATTATTTATTGGTGTTGCAAATATATTATCTACTATATTCGATTTTAACTTTTGATAATTATATATCGTAGCGATATGTGCGTGAGCCTCATCGACTGGTTCACAAAACGAGCCTATTGAAATAAATCATTTTATTTGAAAGATTTGATTGTGAGATTTAAAAAAAAATATTTACTACTCTTAAAATGAACTCTGCAAATATAAACGTTATTACATTTGGAAGGCATCCCGAAAAAAGTTAAGTAATCAAAAATCTTGTTTAGTTATCTCTGAAAATAATTACTTACTGAAAATATTTTTTTTTTAAAATTTTATTATTTTTACAATTTTTCCTTTATATCCGTAAATGATAATAATAACACTTACTTATGTAAAAAAAAAAAAACAGGTAGTTATATCTTTTGACGAATCGTGAAATTATTTGTATGAATTACTCAGCCATGACTTTTCTTTCTTATTTTTCTTATCAATGAAGGGTCTAAAATTATTATTTAATGACTCCAAGTTACTAATTTTTGGCACATTATTATTCAATAAGTTTGAGGTTGGTTGGAATTTATTCGAAACATAAAACCAGCGCCCATACAAAAAACGGACATGTCCTTTAAAAGTAAATAAAATGTTCAAAAAAGCATAAAAACAATTGAGAAAAAATATAATAATTTCTAATAATGAAACGAATAACAATAATTTATGATTATGTGAATGATTTAACGAATTAAATAAACTGAACTGTTTAAGTAATTTATATAATTCAAAATTCAATCATAATATGCAGCTATTAAATCGGTAAAAAAAATCAATAACTGTAAGTTGATTATAGACTTTGGGTTTTAACTCAGCGAAAACTAAATAATTGGCTAAAGAAAGTAACTAAAATTTACAAACTGGACATGTGCAGCAATAAAATGTTAGCCTTGCAAATACTACTGTAATAAGAATTCAAATCTACGCCTACACTTATAATCTTTAAATGCCTCTAAATTCAATAGCATAACAATCGACTCAGTTTAACGATAAATGCGTCCACGTAAGACCGGTGTCAATACAAACATTGATAAAAATGCGCTCTTTAACAAACCATTTTTTGTGATATATTTATTCTTTTCAAACAACATCTGCAGCAATAAAAATGTTGGCCTTTCAATATTACTCTAATAAAAGCATATTACCACCTACACATAAAATCTTTAAACTCGCCTCAAATTCAATAAATAATAATCGCTGCATATCGATAAATAGTCCAATTAACTACTTCAAAAGGTGTTAAATAGTTCAAATTAGGATGAAAAAAGGTATTTCGTTATTAACTCAAAACTATTCATATTTAAGATAAAAAAGATCATTAAGAGGAAATTTAAAAAACAATATCTCCAAGAAGCTAATAATTTTAGGTCAATTATTTTAACTTTAATGTTAATACATAATATTTGTAAATACAGAGATTGGAATAAAATGTTATCGTCTAAGTTTTTGAAATAAAATAAAATAACAATTCAAATAATGAAATCTATTAACTATGATTTATTATTATAATATGAATTATTGAACGAATTGAATAAACTGAACAGTTTAAATTTTTACGATTCAAAATTCAATCATAATATTATGCAGCCATTGAATTTATTTAATAAATTAATTATAGACTATGGGTTTAAAGAGACCGAAAACTAAAAAAACGGCTTAAAAAAGTAGCTAATCATAATTTACTAACAAAATATAGTTGTGACAAATATGGCGGAAATTGCTTTAAAATGATTATTTTTTTAATACAACATAAAGTTTGGTTTGTTAAAAGTTAAAAAGAAGGTAATCAGGCATGTAATATGATATAAAATAATTAACATAATGTCGTTTCTTATTTATTAAAAATAATGCCAAAAAATTTAACAATATAAACACTGTAAATCGCGATTGTCTCCAAACTATAAAACTTTTGTTATTACGTTCCTTACGTCGACGATATGCATCTTACAAGTATAGGAATTATCGTCATAGCATAGACGTGCGCGCATCAATTTTAATTTCGTTTTCTATTATACACTCAGCAGCGGTTCGGTAGTGTTACGTAACGTCATTGCAGGTAGCCAGCAGACTTACGACTGATATCGATCTATGCAATCGATCCCAAACCCCGCCTCCCAAACGTAGTAAAACAAATTTGCCAAGTTATTTTGACCCTTAGGGTGGTCGACCGCCAACTTTGCTGATTGTACTTGAACTTCACTTCGTCAATTGATCATGATCCTATTCTGTCATGGTCGATTGGGAAACTTTTTCATTACTATTCGGGTCGTGTCTTTCAGGTTCAAATGTGTTGTGATTTCTAGATTTTATCTATCACTTTTAATGCCTTGACACGTATAGCTGATTTCTTATGATCATGGCACTAATTTTTGCTTTAACAAAGCATTGCCCTTCATGGCTGATGTTTAATTTTGAATTTATTAATGTTTTATTTTTCGATTATTCTATTTGTTATGATGTAATTAAAATCTTTTGCGTGTTTATTTTTATATAGCTTACATAAATTCGATGTTCCGAATGAAAAGTGGATGTTAGATAATATCGCCACCTACTTTTACTCGAAAGGAGGACGGCTTCCATTAATAAATTACGTCTTGTAAGTATTCAGATAGATATAAATTTTATTGTGAATTACGTAAAGGTATCTATTAAGATAAATAACAGATCACCTATACCTAGTCTTGCCATAAATATTGTAATAAAGAAAAAAGAAAATTGTTAACTGCAAATAACATTTATTACTTTTACAGTGTGTCAGTTTAATCCTTATTCGAAGTGGTCTCCATTGGCTGCAATACAGTCCTTTAAACGATGAGGCCAGTTATCAATAGAAGCACGCACTCTTTCCATGGGAAAATTCTTCACTGCCAATCGTATAGATTGTTTTAGGGACTCCAAATTATCATGGCGTTTAGAGCAAGCTGTACTCTCTAAAACTGACCACAAATCATAATCCAGCGGATTAAGATCGGGACTAGACGACGGCCAGTCTTCAGCTCTGATGAAGTCCGAAACGTTCGATTCCAACCAAGACTGCGTGGACCGAGCTTTATGACCCGGCGCCGAGTCTTGCTGGAAAGGACCATACTTGGTTATTGAACATGGTGATGTTAAGGGGCTTAACTACCTTCTCAAGAATGGTATCTTGATACACTTGTGCCGATGTTTTGATACCTTTTTCACAAAAATATGGCTCAGTCACTCCTTCATAGCTAACACCCCACCAAACCATCACTGAAGTCGGATAATGTCCACGTTGCACTCTGTCGACTAATTGGGAAGCTTCCTTAGAGCTTTGAGCATAAATACGGTCATTTTGTTTGTTAAAATGTTGCTCAATTGTAAAAATTTTCTCATCCGTAAACAAAATTTTTCTGTGACCTCCCTTTGCGTACCGCTTCAGTAGTTGTTTCGATTTTACCACCCTATTCTTCTTTAAATTATCAGTTAAGAAATGGCCAGTGCGTCTCTTATAGGCTGCAAGTCCTAAGTCATCTTTTAAAATACGCGACATGGTTCTAGGTGCTATCTTCATTTCCCGAGATAAAATCTTTTGCTTTCGGACAGGATTTCTTCGAATTCTTTCCCTTACTGCTTTGACCACCTTTTTCGTACGAACACTACGTGGACGGCCAGATCTTTTCTGTCACAAACAGAGGAGGTCTCATTGTACCTATTAATAGCCCGGTACACAAACATTTTACTAATACCAAGTGTATGGAGAGTTTTAAAAATTGCATTTGGCTCCATACCTACTTTGTGTAATGCTATCACAGCGATTCGGTTCTCTTTATCACCCCACACCATTTTAATATCGCAAAATATTTTACAATGTATTGGCGCCAAAATGAGAAAACACAATGAACAATCGTATAAAAATGACAGATTCGAAATTCAAATGTAATATTTTTTTATAATTAAGTGTAACAGTATTTATGGCCAGACTAAGTATATTTGTTTGATTTTAAGAAGACGAATTCGGAATAATGGTTTAAAGTAAAGGGTATGGAAGCAATTGTATGTTGAGCATAACGAAATGTTTAATTTTAATCGGAATGGACATGGAAATTACCTAAGAATGAAATGGTATAAATACATTTTTTTTTTATTTCAAACGCATGTTTTCTTTATAATTTTACTTAACAAAAAATTATTCAATAATGAATACTTAATTACATGCAAACACAATTTTGTCAATATTTTTGTTGAAAACTTAACTATCAATCAAAGGTACTCTACCCTAACCATCAATTAAGAAAGTTCAAAACAAATACCGTGGCTTGTCACTCCTGACTCTACCATTGCTTTAATTGCGTCATAATTAACATACGCATCTCATTTGCTACTCACGTTTGACCTGTTGTACATAAACGACAACCTTAGCCCCAATAAGTTATGTCACCGACCATAACTATTAGCTAATACATACAAAAATGTTTAGTATAAGTTTCATCATGAAGTTACGTATGACGGAGAAAGCGGAATCGTGAACACCGAGCGTTTGTTACATTTAAACTCGGATCTGTGTCCACCTTATTTAGAAAGGGAATGGCGAAATATACTTCCTTTTACGTTGGGTGTATAAATTAGGAATGCGTTTCACTAATTGAGCGTTAATTAATTTCTATACTTTCGTGAGACCCATACGTAAGCTCATATCTCCATTTGCGAAGTGGTTGGGAAACGTGTTAATTGTCTGACCTATGTACTACCTAGGGATTAACCCATGATTGTTGGTTTATGGTGTAAATGGGATGTAGATAGTGATAGCGCTCATTTCAATTTTAAGTTCAATGGCTTAATAATAAAATTAAGTATTTTTAAGGGGCATATTGAAAGGGAATGGTGATAGAAATTACTTCTTGAGTTTGTATTTTTCCTTCTCTTGGAGTGATGACAATGCATGTAAAAATAATTGAGGTCGTCGTTTTCAAAACTGTTTTGTTGTATGCCACCTTTCATCAAATTACTGCAAATTTCTGCCGGATACCTCGCCAAAAACACTCTATAATAATGTATGAGTCATACTATTTGCAAGTATCATTAAATTTCATGACTAACTGCTATATAATGCTACTGACGTAACGAGAAAGTATTAAACTTGAAAATTAAATCAGAGTAAAAAAAATAATAGCCGGAACATGCTCTTTATTGTGAAAGCAACATTGACATTACAAGCCAATTAATTGTTGCGCAATTGTGCCACAGCGTTGCGCCGTGCTGCGAGGTGCCGCGCGCGTGCGCATGCGCACATCGAAAGTGAACCGCATCCCGCGTTAACTCAAAGCGGTAAACAAAACTTATGTAAGGTAAATTTCCGACGGAATCATTAAATGCCAGTTTTATTCACATGTGACGTAACAAACCACCACATTCGTGATAAAAGTAGTGTTATGTAAGTATCGACGTAGTTTTAGCACGTTTACCCACTTTCGATGCAGACATGCGATCAGACGATTAGACATATAGCTGCAATCGTGATGATTGACGATCGCTTTACAGTAATGACAGTTATATAAGTAACTCTGCTAGAGCATTCGGTGATACAGCCACCTCTATTGGTTTTGTAATCCCGGTTCCGATTTCCGGCAGACAAATAATAATTTCCCTTGCACGTGCGTGCTATGACTTTATTGCACTAGTGTACGACTGTTACTACTAGTTTCATTATTTAAGTGGTGTCTAGTTTGTACGACGTTAGTATTTAGTACTCTATAAAATAAATATAAGTTAAATACCTTGTTTAGTGTAAACGTGCTTATAAAGTTATGATTTTATTGTACAATCTTAACAAGTTGTACTAGCAGTAAAAAATAATCATAAACATTAAATATCTTAGAACTTTAGTTTGAAAATAAGCAAGGATTGTGTAAATGTCTGTAAGATTGTAAGGATCGTTTACTTTTCTTTTATATTTTGTGCACTCAACATATTGCGGTTATCGTTTCCAGGTGTCAACAGGCAATAGATCTCAGCGGTTCCTGTTCGACGCTATATTCGGCCTGGAAGTGCCGATCCTCGAAGAGCAGAGCGTGGAGGACGACGAAGATGACACAACCATCAAAACATGCTCATGTGGTAAGTTATAAATATTCTTACTTATTAGAAGTGTTTTCTGTTTTATGAATATGTGTGTTAAGTCGCATCATTTATTGAAACATAGACAAATATATAACGTGGTCATGATAAACAAGGTTCCATGCTTCATAAATAGAGTAGATTTAGAATAGTTCCTATTACTTACCGTTTGTAACGGAGAGACCTTTCAAATTAAATTCATTTTTGTTTCTTTTAAATTTAAAACAGAATTATAGCGATGCATTATAATTAATTCACATTTTTGAATTTCTTTAAATTTTAGCATTAATTTCTCTATTTATATCTGTAGTTTTATATTATATAATATTTCTATTGTGTAATTGCGAATACATTCGTAGTTTTTACTCGTACATCGCACAACTTCTCTTTCCTCAGATTTCTGTGCAATTTCAAAATATTTTAGTCTATTTTTTATCTTACTATTGTTCTTTTAGCATATAGATAATGTTTTCATGGTTTTTATTTTCACATTCACGTTTTAGAGTGCGGCAGGGCAAACCCACTTCCTAGAAAGATGGGTAAGTTATGATAGCGTGCACAAATTATTTTTTTATGTTGCACTTTTGGTATTAATCTATTTTATGTTTTATTTATATATAATTATTTATAGGTATTTATTATTTTTAATAATATACCTAATGGTTGCTACGGACCTTAACTGTGTACTTTGCTACCTTTATTATAATGGATGTTATGTCAAATGATATTTATATTTAATTAGATGTTGCATGCTTTTGCTAATTGTTTTTGTGTTTAGAACAATATGTAGATGTAGATATCGAATAAGCTATTATTCTTGTAGTTTGGCAAATGAATTATTTAGTTTGTGATTTTCACTATAATTTTGCTAACTCGGATGATAATTAGATAAAAAAACACAACAAGCTTTGATTGCTTCATGTAACGAGGAAAATCATAAGGAAATTATCAGACTATATGTATAGATAGATACAAGATAGGTTAGAAAATAACCGGAAAGCTCATGAAACCTCCATTAGCGGTTCTTATAGCGCTGATGCACAGCCGCTGACTGGCGACGTTGAGCGTTGAACCGTGGCAATGACAGTGAAAGTGTAAATGAACTGGATACAACCGCTCTGCTGACTACTACCTGATGTTAATCTGTACCTACGGCCATTATGAACGGCACAATCTCAATCGATTATTGGCAATTTCCCACTTTCCTTGAACCGGTACCATCGGCAAAAACAAATTGATTTCAATTGATACGAAAGTGAATGCAGATAAATTTAATTAAAATCGCCGATGGTGTTATTTTATTACTCGCGTTGAAGTTGCTACAACTCATTTAACTTGTAATGCATATATATAATTGTATTTTGCTATGTAATTTATTATTTTTGCTATCTTATAAATACCCTTTATATTTTTTCTTCCTGTTCCTATGTCCATTGTCTTAATCTTACTTCATAAATATTATAATTAACACAAAATTGTTATATTTTGTATAAAACGTGTGTTCACTCGTTATTGTTTGTTTGTTTAGCACCTTGCTTGTAGTTACCTTCCAGTAAATTTTTAGTCTAACCATACCTAAGGCGGAAATCTAGCCGTATTCGCTGAGGTCAATAAACTAACGTTCGCTTTCTCATCGGCAGAGTGCGGTGGGTCTAACCAGGAGAACCGCATCGTGGGCGGAATGCCGACAGGCGCCAACAGATATCCATGGATGGCCCGTATTGTATACAACGGCCAGTTCCATTGCGGAGCCTCTCTGCTGACCAAGGAGTACGTTCTCACAGCGGCACATTGCGTCAAGAAGTAAGTACAGGAAATATTCTTGTATACACGTTTCTCGAGACACCATGTTGGGCGCCATTACTTCCTTGTTGACAGAGGTAAAACCAGTTTTGTTGAATCAATAATTTTATCTGCGTCGGTAACGGTAATTGTATATATTCTATACCGCTTAAAGTAATAAGGAATGCATAACCAGACCGCAGATTTATGTCAAACTAAAGGAACCAGGAAAATAGTTTAAAATAGGTCGTTTTTGATATCATCTCTTGAATTCGAGACTATACTTACTATATTAGATAAAGGAGTACCAGTTAGAAGTTGAATATTTTTATGTTAAACATAAAAGAATATTGTGCACGCCATACTCCCAGAAACAACTCATACCATTAGAAACTTGTAAAATGTAAATTAAAAAAATCAAGCGAAAATAATCTCCAAATATTTTTTTTATGAAATACAAAATGACCACTTAGTAACTACGTAGAAAACTGAGTCTTTTACATTACATGAGTCCATGGTCACGCAATATTGCATTGCTTTAATTACGACTTCGTTATCATACTGTACTTTTCCGGTTAATATTCGCATAGTCATTATTCTGATAAATCCAAATGCTACTATTTATAGGCAGGAAGCTTATAATGCACCCAATTATCTGAGCAGGAAAATGGTTCATAATTTGTGAATTCATATTTTTTATTGGCAAATTATACACTGGGCTTGGTACATTGTAGATAGTGGACTAAATATTATGTCGGCTTACGAGGATGTTACTTCCTTTATCAGATTGAAATTTTATGACAGAATGTCTGTAGGTACCTACATGTAAATTCAAGCATCGAATAAATCCGGAATAAGACTTGCTGGAACCAGTAGTTATTAAATCATAAATCACAAACATTCTAATAACACTATTAAAAAAATCATTAATTCGAAATCACAAAAACTGCAACCTAATTTCAAATCATTTGCAGTTCATTTTAGAACACCTCTTAATAAATCCTATTAAATTCCAGACTCAAAAGGTCGAAGATACGAGTGATATTAGGCGACCACGACCAGACCATAACGACTGAAAGCGCGGCGATCATGCGAGCCGTGACAGCCATCGTAAGACATAGGAACTTCGACGCCGTATCCTACAACAACGACATTGCCCTACTTAAGCTAAGAAAACCGGTCAACTTCTCGAGGATCATCAAACCAGTGTGCTTACCGCCGCCAAGTGAGTCTGTTGTTCGTTTGATTGTAATTGCACCCTGAAATTTCGCTCTTTAGCGGAGGCCTATGGTTAGCAGTAGGTTTTCTATAGCTGATGATGATCGTAGTAAGAGACAGGCGAGGATCATGAGCCAACTTACTTCTCTTTTAAATAGGTTTTGCTCGCGGCTCTGTACGCGTGTAAAAATTTTTCTGGGATAAAATTCCTGCTTCATATTATCCCGGTATAAAATAGAGCCCATATTTTATGCTAGACCTCTAGCAATACATCGGTGAAAACTGCATTCAATTCCACGCAGTAGATTTTGCGTGATGCGTGTCGAAACATATAGATTGATATACAAAAATTCTATAACTGCCGTTTTGGCACCTCTCGCTCCAATTTATAATGTACAGACTTCGGCCTATCACATTTTTATTATATGTGAACATTAGGATATATCTACAATATGTAATCATTCTTACGGGTTTATATGTAAAAGAGTTAACTAAAACAAAAGGTTAAAGAAAACCGGTTAACCATTGAACCCGATTAAGGGGCTCTGCAAGCGAACAAATAGAAAATTTCAGAGTGCCTGCGAAAATTCTGCAGATAGTTTTGTCGCGGAGTGTGTGAGCGTAATTGTGTTTATAGGAGTTTATAACCACAATTCATTTCTGTATTGCCAAAATGATAGGCAGAGATGTAACTAGGGGATTTACGGTCAGGTGACATCATCAGTCCTTATTAATAAGCGGTAATAGTTTTAGAGACTAAATTTGCTCTATTATTATCGTCCTTAACTAGATATCTATAAATACACACACTCACGCCTTTTACCTGCTAAATGGCAGGCAGAGGTATAACTGGTACACCGACTTTCCGTTATGTATAGTCAGTCCCATGATATGATAGAGAGCGTACCTGTCGCATATCGGACACAATTCCAAACTCCGGGCTGATACTGAGTAGAAACACCTAATATCACTAATACAACTACGCCACCGAGGTAGTAACTAGATATATACCTACATAATAAGACGAGCTAGCCTTGTCGTTATACACCAGTTTTTACAGTAATACTAGAACAACAATTATTTATACTACTGGATTTTTTTTCTTTGTTGTAAGAATAAAGTTCTTAGTAGTAAATTACAATCTAGTCTATAAGGCTAATAAGCTATACAATCCTTACTGAATTTGCTAGGTTTTAAGTTTACAACTAAGAATAATGTTCTAGGCACTTTTTTAGAGTCTGATAACATAAAAAAAAGTTGTTCGTGTGTAAACATTATACAACTGGAAAATGAATGAAATATTAGTTAGTAGATTCCTGACATTTGCTCTACTTAGCTTGCTCGAAAGTTAGAAAGTGTTATAATAGTTAACCATTAATGTTCCAGGTATTGACCCTTCGGGTAAAGAGGGTTTGGTGGTGGGCTGGGGGCGTTTATCGGAGGGAGGACAGCTGCCAGCCATCGTGCAAGAGGTCCGCGTGCCAATCCTGTCTCTCACGCAGTGTAGAAACATGAAATATAGAGCTACACGAATCACTACCAATATGGTAATTATTTTATCTCTAGTATTTATTGCACGTATTACATTAATATAAAACAATTTTGCGGATTTTAGCACGGTTTTTATATTAAAATTTTCTCCCAACTTTTCGAAGACTTTACAGACTAACCTTGTGGATAACCAACACCTCAGTCCACCCCGTGACCACGAAGGCTGTAAACTGTAAAGTCTTCAAAAGGTCGGGAGAAATTATAATATAAACAACGCGATAAAATTCGCAAAATTGTTTTATTTTAATGGACGTATTGAATTCATTGGTACATATTTACGAATATTTACTAATTACTTTACCTTTGATTGTTTTTTTATATCACATTAATGTAACCCCCATCACCTGATGGTAAGTGGAGTGGGGTCCAATAAAATTTCGACGGAGGAGAGATGATTACTCCTCGGTCGACACAATTTTGCCGATTTGTTTGAACCTGATTACACTGGCTGATCCCGGAACGCGACACATTTACGCGGGCCACCATGTCTGAGCTCACAGCCCATTGTAATCTAAATAACAGGCACCGAGGTCATAATAATTTTTGAGGTTTATAATAGTTTTCAAGTGCTTATACAAAGAATTATAAACCATTTTACTGAAAGGGAGACTGCAATTACGTTAGGAAGCTAAATGGTAGAATTAAAATATTCTCTTTCTTTGGAAAATGATTATTTTTTTATTGCTTTGAATGACGAGACGAGCTTACCGTTCGCCTGATGGTAAACGATACGACCGCCCATAAACAGTAGAAACAACATCCAACACCTTGAATAATAAAGTTTTGTTTGGTATTCCATTGCGCTCGCCATTCTAAGACATGAGATGTTGAGTCTTATTATATCCAGTAGTTACAATGGCAACAATGTCCTTCAAATCGGAGCACAACAGTGACTACACACTGTTGTTTGGTGGCAAAAATAGACATTGCGGTGGTACCTGTCCAGGCGTAATCTCACATATGAGAGACTTACCACCAGTAAATTATAACATTTTTAACAAATTCGCTATATACATTTCAGATATGCGCGGGTCGAGCATCCACGGATTCCTGTCAAGGCGACAGCGGAGGGCCATTGCTAATACAAACGGGGATAAATTTCAGATAGTAGGTAAGTCATCATTATCAACAGTATTTTATTGTCTTATTAACCTAGTGCATCTATACTCAACCTGCTGTACGGGATGGTTTTGCGTGTGTGCTGAGGTTTTCTAAGTGGCTCATTTGACTTCAAAAATTTAACTAAAACTAAAGAAATTTTTCGAAACATCACTTGACAGACTTCACATACCATCAAAACTGTAATAGAGAACTTTTCGAGTATGCAGTTTTCTTCACAATATTTTCGGTCATCGTTAAATCAAGTGATAATTCACAAAGATTACGCACATAACTTTAGAAAAGCTCGAATCGCGTGCGCTTTGGTTTGAACCTGCGGACATTGGTCTCGGCAGTTCTTTCCTCTTTCAACAAGGCTAATCTAATTGTGAATTGTGTTAAAATAATTAAAAAGTAAAATTTTTATTACTTTTTAAGATTCTTAAGTATGCCTCTGAACTTATGTTGTGGCCCGAGGCACTACATCTAAGATGTTTTTGCGTTTATAAGAAAAGGGTTAATCACTGCTGGTATAGTCACAACGTATATGGGCATCGAATTGGTATAATAGGGTTGATTGGGTATCGAAACAATGTGGGGTTTCTAAAACGCAATATTCTCGAAATAATATCCTCTTAAGAGTTTTATATCAGATAAATAGATCCCGAAACATGCTTAAAAATAGCGTAACATAAATATTTCCTCATTCGTCAACCGCTATCAAAAAATATTTTTTACAATATATGACAAACATGGCTAATTTCGTTACCTACATAATTAATGTGAAAACACCTATTTCTAGGTAAATCAATATCCATAAAACATCTTTGTGTTTAAATTTATATGGAGAGCCATGATAAATTAAATGAACACGTTTTATTTATGATAACGAGCATAAAAATATAAGGTCAGTCGGGGCAAGTGCGCCGACGGGGTAAGTGCACCTACCCTAAATAAATCGAAAACTATTGATGTTATACAATTACCGCAATCTTATATCGATGCTACTAACTGAAATACAGTTCCACTAAAAACATAAATGGCTATGTTCATTTTAATACGATTTATTCGCCATTTTATTTTAAGTGTCATTTAGACCTGTAAACAGAGATGACCCCGTGAAAGATAACATCAAATATTTCAAGATATTTAACATATTTCTGTAAACCAGTAAGGTGAATACATAGTTTAAACCTTTTATTTTAACTTCCTGTCTGAATTTTATTTATATATACTAAAATAAAGGATTTTTAGCAATGCGAAAAAATGTACTTAAAATTGTCGAGTAGGGCAAGTGCGCCACAGTTAATAGTCGTATGGCGCACTTGCCCCTGATCCATATATAACCAACCTTTTTTGAGAATAAGTTTTACTAATATGAATTATTATTATAAAAATGTTATACTTAACAGCAGAATTTTTTGTATTCAAGGTATTTTGTTTCGAGCCGACTTAAATAAAAGGGCGTATTAGTTAATTCGTTTTACAAAAGAAAAACTGAAATACCTTGGTCTAGAGCAACTTTACGTGAATAGGTTCCAACTGTTCGATCAGGCACGTTATCTGGATATAATGCAGCTAAAACATATCAAATGTCATAAGGCCAAATTCTAAGTAATTGAGTTATAACGCATTCGAAATTGTTAATTTCTACTTTTTGTACGTTTTTTAGTTTTTAGAAATAAAATGGATTTTATATTAGGGCTACCATTTTTTATTCCAACATATCCGCACACAAAACTCTAATATAGCAAAAATCTTATATAGCAAAAAAATCTAAAATGTTTTGAAGCCCTGATTTACATATATATGGCGCACTTACCCCGAATTTCATTTGACAGCCATAGTTTGTTATAATATTGAGTGATTAAAAATTATCCAAGAGCATTGCGAGTAAAACTTATTTCTCTATGGACTAAAATGAGTGTTTTCTTTATAATGTTTCATATTGGCGTTTTTTTTTACACAGGCGCACTTACCCGGAGGCAAGTGCGCCTACTACCATTTTTTTTTACTTTGAGCAAAATATTATTAATTTATGGTCCAATTTCCTTGAATGGCTATAGGTTTTATCACAAAATACCAAATATTCTTAAATTAATAAAATTATATTCTTAAGTCAGCACAAAAAGAAATTATTTTGCATTGAATCCAGCTATGAAAATTTTATGGCGCACTTCCCCCGACTCACCTTATTTATGCGTGTTTGTGATGTAAAATCTAGTTTCTTCGTATTTTGTTTTAAATACAAAAGTGTTCTATTTCAAATGAATATAAAATTTATCTTATCATAAACTCCTTATAATGGGATCAAATTAATTATTGTAGCAAATTATTTAGATTAAATTTCAATGTATTTGAGACTACAGTGTAGGGGTTAGCCGATTTCATACAAAAATCACCACAATCAAATTCAACAGTAGACGATATCAGCTACTTACTTATAACAACAGTCTATTGCATCAATGCGTTGCACCGATTACCAGCAATGCGTTGAGTAGGTAGGGTTAATACATATAAAAATAATAAATCATTTAAGAGTTCCCGGAGGCAAAAACAAGCATAAACTAACCAGGTATAATGTGCGTAGCTTCCTAATTCCTATAAGTCTAATAGTGTTCAAAATGTGTTCAGAAGTTTAAAGATTAATGATACCTCATATTCCGATTTCGATTTTTCGTGCTTTCTTTTAACTATATTTTTTTCTCCAGGTATAGTGTCATGGGGCGTGGGATGCGGAAGACCGGGATACCCAGGAGTTTACACTAGGATAACACGGTATCTGCCTTGGTTAAGGGCTAACTTAAGAGATTCGTGTCTGTGTGAAGATTAATATATAAAAACTATTATTAAATAGTAAATATAATATAATATTATATATTAAATATAATGTAATATTTAATGAAATAAAGATTTATTTTTTTAAAGAAAAGTATTGAATCGATTGTCAAACAATTTTATATTATCTTAGTTTTTGTATCTTCTTCGATTAGTAAGAGATTTAGCAAAGCTTTATTCTTAAATATTTGAAACATTTTGTAAATGTTACTCATAATAGGTTGTAATGTGACATTATTGAACGTTTAATTTAGACACTTACGTTATGTATAGCGTTTTGATAATGTATTTAATAACATATGAACAACTGATATAATAGTCTTTGTTAATATCATATTTTATTAGTAGTCTTTTTGTAAATACCTATTGTCTTTGTTTTTTAAATATCACACACCCTTACAAAATAAAACACCCGCTCACAAAAATAATTGCTTGAGCTTTAAGGTTAAAGGCAATTATGTTTTGCCTTAATGCACCATCAAAATAAAAAGCGTACAACCAGCAGCCAAAACAATTTGTTTAATTAAAGTTTTGTTTTTAGTTGTAAACCAGATTTGTGCAAATGTTTGGGTCAGTTGCATCATGTGTGTAGTTTGCTCATAGATTTTATTTAAGACGAAGGAAGTAGATTCATTATGCCTTAATGATAGAATTTTTAAAATGTATTTTAATGAATTTTAAATTCATTTATTGTTTTAGTCTAATTCTATTTTTAAATTTCCTTAAGTGTAATTTAAGCTGATCTAAGGACAGGCCGGTGGTGCAGATTACCATTAGATTTTAAGACGTATACTACTACCTAAGTGTTCAACGTGTTTGTACATATTTGTTAATTTATTATACATAATTTAAATAATTTATATTTTAATTGGTATTGTAAGTGTAAATGTTTTCAACATATTGTAAACGGCTACAACAGAGTACCTAATTTTGAATTTGATTTGCTTCATTACTTTATGTTTTTAATTGCTTTATGGCTTCATTACTAATTCAAAATCGTTAACTTGACGTTTTATTTTGGTAATATTAATATTGACAAAATATTATAATTTATCTGACATGCAAGATAAAATGAGATCGTCAAATATATTATTCTTTTTTTAGTACCTACATCAATCTGATTAAGTTTTAAGACTGTACATTTCGGCCTAAACCGGTTATTATCAAAAGTCCATCGCATTATTCTACTCAATAATTTAGGCCTTTGTAAGTAAAACAAAAAAAAGTCAATTTGTTATTAAGTGAAGTAAAAGTTTATATTAACCTCATTATAGATAATTATTTTTTCTATTTCTTAAGCTTAGAATATATTGAGAAATAATAATAGTAACGGCACAATTTGGAAGGTGTCTAAATCGATCAACACAAATATTTTCACTGCGCGACGCTACACCGTGTGTAGGAATAGCGAATGCAAATACCTATAAATGGGTCACGTAAAGAGAGCAGGCGCCATGCTATAAGCTAACCACAGAAAATTGCTATTCGTCTCATTAAAGTGAGCCCATTTTAATACTGCGGTTGGTAATGGGGCGATTTTATCTGAAGCATTATAACTCATATACACACCAGCATGACTTTGCGGGTAAGTCATTTAAAATGAAAACAACCAAGGGATCATGTAGAAACGGCATCCGTTTTAGATCTAAGTAAACGCTCTTTAGGCTACGACTGTGATCTTAATCACGATAAAATTGTTTAATTCAATGTCGTTCGATTATCGTCTCTAAGTTATTGTTTAATTTACACTTTATATATTTTATTGTTTGTAAATTTTATAAAATACTCAGTTATTGATGTTAATAAATCTATAATATGTAAATAAATAATTTGCGTTTTATTTTTATTTATATATGGAAGAGAGATCGATCGATCTACATTTATTTTTAAGGTGTATGACACCACAAATGCGTCACTTGTGTTTACATTTAGATTCCAAGAAATCTTTCCATTTGTTTTAAATAAGGAAAACCACAAACTCTCCATACCACTTTAGGAATAATACATATGATCTTATACTTTTATTTTGTTATGAAACAAATACAAACGGCTTTTACGTTGAGTCATCTATTGCTTGTACATAAACAAACTGCACCCTGAAACTCTATATGTAGAGTTTTATTAGGCTCTATATGTAGAGTTTTGTTAGAGGTTTATTAAGTTTATTGAGAAGAGCATATCTTGGAAAACAGAAAATCCAGTTGACGAGGATAGTTCTTAGTTGTACCTATATGCCAGCCTACCTATTCGCCCGTTATTACTTTATAGGTCGGAACTCGGACTAAGCATGGCGAAGAGTGAGTACGTTAGTTAGCACGTTTGTCTAACCCAAAGATGAAAAGAGATGAGTATTTTTTTTATATACTTACACTGTAAAATGATCCCACTGCAATTGATGGTAAGTGGAGTGGGGCCCCATAGCATGTCAACTGACGAGAGGTGATTACTCCTCGTCAGTCGACACAATTATGCCGGCCTGTTGGCATCCGACATACACAGACTGATCCCGGAACACGACACTCTTACATGGGCCGCTATGGCGGGTTTTAACAGCTCGTGTACGATGGTCCGAGTGGATATAAAATATATCCTATAATATAAATAAACAACGTGTTTTACAAATGAAGAAAAGTCTAATTAGATGTAATATTTTTATTTAATAGTGCGTATGAGAAGAATATGTAAACAGAAGACATTGTAGCTCGTCATGCGCATTGGAAAGTGACACTTTCGCTAACCGTTGAACCGGTCGTACGCATCACATAACCACCGAATTTTCTTAAACCATTCCCATTAGTCTCATTAGATGGTGTAAGTTAGTTGCGAGTCGTAAGGTATTTGATACCTGGTCGGCGAAATATTTTATACTAGCTTTTGTTCGCGGCTCTGCCCGTATGATAATGTTTTGCGGGATAAAAGTACCGTTTTATATTTTTACGGGATAAAAAGACTATTTCTCATTTTAAGGGGCCAAGAACTTTTACAAATGCAGATGTAAACATTGTTGGGAAACTTAAATAATTCATTAACATTGTACTTCATTTATTTTCAAAAATGGCTGGGTAAAGTAACAATACATAAATGATACGTGATGATTTTGCCATGTTTTGCTGGCTCTTAGGGTTGTCACTTATTTCCGGCGGCGCAAATATAATTGTATTATAGTAAGAATCTACTTAGGATTAGGATCGAATGATTACAAATGTATTAACTTTTATTTTGTTCAATGAAACAATGCCCGTAAGATGTCTGATAGCAGTAGTAGATAATGCAAAGATAATGTAAAAGAAAATTCAACATCATTTTTTTCTAATTGATGCGAGATTATTTTAGATTATTTTGGCGATTTTATGTTATGGGAATATCATTTGAATATTTAATTTAAAAAATAGTCATGACGTGTAATTTTGTCAACCTTAGCACAAATTTATAATTTGTATGAAATAAGGGTGGTAATCTTTATCACTTTATAAATTCAGTTGCCTGCTACTTATAACACTGAATTCATAATCTTTTCTGTTACACGAGTTATGAATAAGAAATTACTTTCCTCTGTGGATTATATAGTCACAGTATGTTTTTTTATAAAAAAGTCGTCCTACACTGGACACTTGCCAAAAGTGGCAAAGATGTCAGGTTTTAAGGTATAAACTTACATACATTCCCATAGGGGTAGCCAGACATTATGGATTGCCATTTTTCACGTTTCTGGCATACTTCTCGCGTTTCCTCCACCTTTATCAATCTTTTCATCCATTCCCGCCATTTCAGGGTACTTTTGACCTGGATTTACTAAAGAATGTCAGACGTCTGACATCATCAGATGTCAGCTATATACTTATATTAAATAAAGCCACATATTACACATTCCACCTTATAAGTAATCACTCGTTTTTTCGATCGGTATTAGAAACTTTTTAAAATACCGTTTATCAAGGTTAAGTAGCCGATGAGGTTTTATTTACCGACACGGTAAAGAATTTTCATTGCTAATGTACCTGTATGTACCGTTAACACAGACTCTGTTGCTTATTTGCCGCTGTTACTTTACATCAAGTGCGGAATATTAATTAGCGTTCGATTTTGCCATTCTTATAGCACAGTGACATTATGCTGAGCGTCGGCGACAAGAGATTTATGTTGTATCGGAATCCAACAATGTTTCCTTAAGAATGTAAGAAAGTTGGGAATGAATTTCTTTAACACCATTTTTTTTATTTTATACCTATTGAGGTTTATGTGGAGCAATTGAATTCAAAAATTGGAACCATTGGGAATTTATTTGTTTTTATTAGTTTTCGGAATCATTACAAAATATATCCGCCAGAGAACATTACAACGAGGAGCCTCATAGGGAAGGAAAGTGCAAAAACTTTATAACATTTAATTTTATAAAATTAAATTTAGGCTTACCCGTAATTCAAATAGTGTTGTTTATTCAACAATACCTATCCATTTTCAAGTACGGTTATGCCTGGATTACTCAGAAAATTATGGAGCAGTACAGCCACCTCTAAAAGAGTGGAAAAAGTATTGGGAAATACTTTAAATTTCGTTTACTACACATGTACATTTATCAGGTTAGTGTGTAGCACTACCTTAGCCATACTGGCATGCTCTTAGAAAATATACCTATAACATGATGTTCGGAGAAGCACTTATAAAGTGAAATTATTTCGGAAAATGACTCATGCGAATAGCGGTGCGTGCGAAACCAAATATTTATTATATTTCAACTTTGCTTAAGTAATATCAATATCCAAAAGTGTTTATATAACATTAGTGAGCTTATCTTCTTAAATCCTTGCGTGGCAAGTATCGATCCATAGCAAAACCAGTACTAATAAAAATTTGGTTTTTATTTTGTCACATAGCATTTAAAAAAAGACGCTTGAGTGATAATAAGTTTCTTACAAAGATTTTGTTACAATTTGATACTTTTTTACTAAGTGGGAGAACAAGAATTTAATATTATACTGCAAACTATTATAAAATCATAAACTCAAACAAAACGGGACCAAATCATATTTATGGCTTTATTGTCCCTCTATAAAAGGCCAATAATAACTGTATTAAGCCTATTTACATGTCTATGGGTAAACTAGTGGGTGTTGGCCCACCACGATCTCATCAATTAAGTACCCTGACACTGCACCTGATTTATTCTCTAACGGCCAAGAATACAGAATGGTCTTTGACTAGTGGGGTAACCTCACGAAAACACGACCAATCGGACAGTGAGCAACACATCTCAGTGTGTGTCGGCGATCGCGCGCTACGTGTTGAACAACGATGCGACAGACACCTGCCAAAATATAATTTATCAATTTTTCATTTGTTTATAAAACGCCAGCATGTGGAAGTGCGTCTTTATTTTGGTGCTTGTGGGTTTGACTTTCACTAGCTCCGAGGTTTGTACTTTCATTTTTTTTTACATTTTTTTTTATTTAACGTTGCTTACGGTGTCGTAGTTTAACTAAATATTATTTTCCTCCAAAATATTTTCTAATACCTAAGTAATTACACTCAATCATTATATGTTTACCAACATAATTTTTGATTTGTAAAATATAAAATATAAGAAAACCAAAAATAATAAATAAATAATTATTATCAGAAATGCATAAATCGGAAGTGGAAAGTTCAAACTGCAACGCATCCTAATGTTGGTTCGCGCGTTGAATGTAAAACAAAGTTATCTCCTGAATCTTCCATGCGTATTCTAAACACGTCGTGTTTGTGTATTTTCTCCTATTTTGCTAAAATGAGCTGTATACACCATTTATGTTACGTTAATAAATAACATGGATGATCACCGTGAAAAACTACTGTTACAATATAATTTATTATAGAATATTTCTTAAGCTTTCTAATTTTATTCCTTTAGCATTACATTATAGGTATTGATTACAAAACAAGATAGAATACAAAAGCTATGGCTGTATTTGAAAACTAGAAGAAACATGAAAGGTGTTGCTCCTTTGCATATTTTAGCATAAATTTGAATTTTGTGTGACGCAGGATAATGGAAGCCGCGAGACTAGAGGCGTGTTTACGAAGAACTTCTTCGGCGGTGTGTGGGGCAATCGTCCACCACTCTTGGAGCAGAATCTCCCGAGATCCACGTGTACCTGCAGTTAGTAATTGAATATTTTTTTACAAAAATTACATACACGCACATTATCACGCATTTATCTCCAAAGGGTGATGCAGAGGTGCAACCAGGGCATCCACTTTTCGCCAAATGTTTTACATTCCATTATTTGATGTATCAGGTATACGAAGCAAGCTAAAATTATTAAACATGGTAATTGTAGCTAGAAATTAGAAACATAATGGGGTTGCCGATTTAGGTAATTTTTTGAAACGCTTGAATCAACAGACGAAGAAACTAAACATGACGACTATTATTTCCTAACGTCGTTATTAAACTACCCACAATGATTTATTTAACCTCAAAAGTTTTTATTTACCACATTTTCTAGGGCGTTACGTCCATCAGACTAGTCATCCGTCTGTTCCCCTAATTCCCCAAGGGATGGTAGCGATAACGCGATTTTGATGACTAATCCTGTTCTCTCCCACAATTTGTTCATCACTCAGACAACGGAACAAAATAGCGTTGTCCCCCACCGATGAACAATTTTCTCCCATTGATATTGGGAACAAAGTGCTCTGTCTACCAGTGAAGGATAGGAAAACGAAGCATCTGTCATTATCCCCTAATATTATATTTCCCTATAGTAATCAAGAAAATTATTATTGTTTAATATGTCATTTTAATGTGCTGAATTTAAAATACTTAAATAGATCAAATGTTGTGTGTTAGTGCGGAGAGAATTTTTTTGGAATACGTATTAAAATGCGCGCGAAACTACATAAACCGAGACATATATTTTTGGAGATATCGATAGAATCAAACAAATATTTATATAGATAATATGCTACTGCTATTAGAATACAAATGTTTATCCAAATTCATAATGAAAATTAGAAATGTAGATAAATGATTTTTTTCAATTTCAATCATTATCGACAATCGAAAGATTTGTTTAATCATCTTTGATACGTGTCACCATTTAAAAAAAATGTTAATGCAATGTCCAAATACCATATTTTGTTTATTAACATATTCTGGATTCTGTTATTTGATCTTTGTTGTTATTGTTCCGCCTAATATCCTCCATCTTGAGTTAACTTACGTAAATAAAGCATAAAGTAAGAACCAAATTTAGGCATACCTTTGTTGTGCGCATTTAAAAATTCATAACACACTATAGGTTGTCAGCACTTAAATCCAGTTTAAGTCTTTTTGTTTTATCTGATGTCAAAATGTGCGCATGCGTTGTTAGGTTTTAACGATGTTTTCCTTGTCATATTAGGGTTATTTTAAAGACTAATGTCATATAAATATTAATAAGGTGTCAATTTTCGCATTCGATATTATCATAAAAATGGAATTTATTAGTATTTTAATATCAAATTAATTTAAATTCAGGAACATTTAATTGTGTAAAATAACGAATTCTCATTTCTTGGCTTACTTTTTAACATTGTTCTGCGTGATTATTGTAGTTAAAAGAAATGGGTAGTCAAAAAATAAAACGAAATAAGACCGACATCACTTTCGATAATGATATCTAGATTAGTCGTGAAAATAATTTGACAGTTAATTCCTAACTTGATTCAAAATAATATGAAAAATAACCGCAAATTATATATACATTAAGTGAAAGTCTGAGCTTCATTCATGAAAAAAAGCAATTTGAGATACAGTTTCTTTATTAAACTAAGAAGCTATTCATGAAAAGAGAAAGAATGGTAGTGTATTTACACTTAACCCATTGTTCATTGATTTAATTCTCCTGAAGTTAGTGTTTGTAAAAATAAATGTATTCTTATAGATTTTTATAATTTTGAGCACTGTTTACGATATCAAAAGTATTATTTTCAAATGTATATTTTTGATACCAAATCTTCTGATACTGATAAATATTTTATATTATTATTCAATATATAATTTGATGTTATATTGATTCCAGAATGTGGCGAGCGGAATGAAGCGTCCCGTATAGTGGGAGGACATCAGGCCGGGCTTAACGAGTTCCCCTGGATGGCGAAACTCATATATTTCAAGAGATTCTACTGCGGCGGCATGCTTATCAACGATCGATATGTTCTAACTGCAGCGCATTGTGTTAAAGGGTTAGTTGCTTGTCAAAAAACTAAATTTTTATACGATTACGGGAGCAAGAAACGTATGTAATACTGGCTACATATGTATGTAAGGTGCAAGTTAGTTGGTCTTAGTTACTGAACCGATTATAAGAAAGGAGTTAGGCGATGGATTTGTTTTGCACTGCAGAATATTCTAAAAATCCGGCTTATACACTATTATACGCTTATTACTAGAAATGAAATTATAAAAGAGACATCGCTATTAAGTAGTGGTAATTGTGACCAACTGTAGTTTGAAAAAACAAAACCAGACTAGGCATTATTTTGGTGATGCCCGCTATTTTTATAGAATATCATGTAAATCAAGATACATGTGACACAAATAGTCAAAATATGTATTTATAGACAAATTATCTATTCTGTCGTGAACTATTGACACACTTGCGTAAAATAATTAAATTGAAACAATAAGTACAATAATTGTAGAGCTAGGGGTATAAATTATTCAACCCTTTCATTAATGTGGATATCGGCGGTGTAGTTCCCCACTCTTTTCACCCTCCCCCTGTCCGTTGACCTACCGGGAAAGGTGACTAGCGTTTGTGAGTAGTCGATAATTTTATATTTTGTACGCTCTAGCGAATTATTGATCTACGAACATCAAAACATACATTTAGAATATTGTTAGGTATAATTTTGTTCTTTGACCTTACATCTGACTTTATTTTGAAGCTATAAAATACCCATAAATTGTAGACGAAAATTAAATCTCTTGCTTGATTGCAAGATATAAATGTTCAAATTAGTGTTATTTAAGTCAATCATTAATGCGCAGAACCACTGATCAAATTTTTCTATGTTATAGTCTCAAGATAAAAATGTAATTAAAAGGTAATAGATCATCCTTATATATTATAAAACAATGACCCACCGCCGCGTCTGTCTGTCTGAATGCTATAAACTCAAAAACTATTAAACGGATTTTCACCAACCAATCGGTTTTCAGCAATGGACGGATGATTCAAGAGGAAGGGTTGTATTACTTATAATTTATGAATGTTTTGTACGACACAAAATATAGGCATATATGCTCTGCTACACTTGCGAAGCTGGGCCGGGTCGCCAGTCGAGTGTAGAATAATTATAGAGTCAGAATAGTAAAGGAGTGCTTTCATAAAGTCACAGTAGTGTCAACTAGTGGCGAAGGATGGAACATTACAATCAAGAGGTTAACACTTAAATAGTGTCTTTGTTTCTATTAATCTATAGTAATACAAAGTAATATTTGATAAGTTTGCAAAAATAGGCCGGCGGTGATCGTATAATAAATTCTCATCGGCACTACTCTTATTCTCAATTCAACTCAGTCAAGTCAAACTCAAGGCAACTCTTATTTTGTCTTCTTGTAAGTTGGCCTTACACATGCAAACCTAAATAATGACTTAATATAATTTTTTGGCATGGCATGGATAGGTAAATGACCATTGGTTTAGCACACGAACGTGAAGTCAAGACCCCAAGTGTTTATCTAAACTCTTAAAAGGATGTTGACTCTACAAACCATTTGTAGGCACACGATATATTTTGCTTATCGCGAAAATTGTGGCTGCCGACATACACTACTCCATTTGCGTTTTCTTAAATATGAATTTAATTTTTTTTATGTTTCTTTGCGTGATGATCGTTAGGGTTTTTTTTAAATTAATTATTACCTCCATTTAAAAGCATGTTTTATTCCTTTTTTATTAAGTCTTTATTTTGATTGTTACGAATAGATAAGAAAAATGTGCCACTTTAAATATCATTTTTTGAAGTAGAACATGATATATAACATTTACTGAGAATAATAATTATACATATATCCAATTTCGGAGAATAAATAAGGTATGATATTGAAATGGTATAAATCTAACAGCGCATAATTAAGGTTAATGGCACAAAGGTGACGACACAAAACAATTGAATTATTTACTGGTTATTGACACATTCTCATATGTAGGTTAATGACAAATGGGTGAGGAATACTACTTCGGAAAATTAATTTATCGGATAATTGCTTTTCCGTAATGATTTTTTAATTTCAATGTATGTCATTACAAAAGTAATCAAGATTTCGATTAATTATTACTTTTTTTAGTTCGATTAATGCACGGCGCCGGTTACTGCAGATGAAACCGTAAATCATCAAGATACGAGTCCGATAACCTATGATTTGGCAAACAAGTCCGAAATAAAATCGGTGTCCGAATTTGTGAATTCCAATCAGTATCGATAAGTGCGTTCACCTTCAAACCGGCCCAGGAGCAGGCTCCGAATTAAAGTTCGTTATCCTCCACAAATGACCATTTTGATCGGCTTTATGCGTCGCTTTTTTGTTATGGATCATGGCTTCATATCATTTTGCGTCACAAATATAGATCGTAGTTGTGAGTTCAATATTTACTGGTAATCGATGGTTATGCGATTTTGAAAACGAACTGCGCAGTAAGTGAAAGTTTATGGACAGACATAAATGGTATCCATGACCCTGGGCTGCCAAAATACAGCGTCACTTTCGCTCAATGCCGACACAAATAGTTACGACCATCGCACAATCAAAGAACTAATGATAGTTACACAATAGTTGAAGTAAAACTAAACTGTCTTTTTATTTTCTGCTTTCCAATCGCAAATGTTCTAAATTACCTTTGAAATCTTGCATCCTGTTTATTTTTATTAGTACACTAGATTTTGTTCGCGACTTTGCCTACCGAAAAGAGTGTTTCCAGGATAATAAAAATGGCCTTTGTCCTTCCCGGGGTCTCTAACTATCTCCATAACAAGTTTCGTCAGTATCCGTTATATAGTTTATAGTTTATCGCGTTCAGACAGACGCGGCAGATTTTTTTTTATAGTATCTAAGGCTTCGTCGTACGTCCTTAACCATGGGATTTATTTGAAGGTTTATTATTATTTATAATTTAATTCCCCTGACTATAGGTTAACCATATATATTTTATTTATTCCTTTGATTGACGAGACTAGCTTGCCATTTGCCTGATGGTAAGCGATACGACCGCCCATAAACAGTAGAAATACCATCCAACATCTTAAATTGCAAGTGTTTGGCATTCCACTGCGCTCGCCATCCTGAGACACAAGATGTTAAGTTTTAGTATGTCCAGTAGTTTTACTAGCTACAATTTCCTTCAAACCGGAACACAACAGTGACTACACACTGCTGCTTGGCGGCAGGAATAAACATTGCGGTGGTACCTACCCAGGCGGACTCTCACATATGATAGGCTTACTACCAGTAAGCCTGATGAAATTATCACCTGAATAATGTTATCGTAATTAGAATGTCTACAAAATTATAATCATTACTCCCGAACACATTAAACATAACGCAAAAAGAATCGACACTATCATTGTTATGTTAGATCGTTAATATAAGCTTTTAAATGCTAATATTTATATGTTTGTTTTTGTACGTTGAATCTAGTTTTGCTTTTATCTTGTTTTCCAGATTCATGTGGTTTATGATAAAGGTCACATTCGGAGAGAATAATAAATGCAATACCACAACAAGGCCAGAGACGAGATTCGTCCTGAGGGCTATATCTAATAAGTTTAGTCTTCAGAATTTTGACAACGATATTGCTCTTCTTCGACTGAACGAGCGGGTTCCTCTCTCTGAAGCAATCAAACCTATTTGTTTACCGAAGAATAATTGTGAGTACAGCTATATATTATAAAATACTTACGACTCAGCTGCGGGAAATCTCCAATGAAAGTCCCACTGTGTACTTTTCCGACGTGGTATATTTGTGTATAAAATTACATTTAAATCCATTTAGCGATTTATATCTTCACTACCAATTAATATCCAAATATCTTACTTTTACTGATAAGTTATTAGTAGGTTGAAATCACTGAGAAACAGACTTATCACACAATTGCTCTTTACTTACCTAAGTAATGTTTGCAAATACAGGCCTGAGTTTATGTCAACATTTTGTTAATGGAAATATCAAAGTAAATTCGATTGAGAATAGAAATAAATCGAATTGAATTGTATTCTTATTGTCGTATTTGTTAAACATGCAAAAATATTGGTAATATTAATTTCTTAAGTTTACGCGAATGTTAGACATTTAAATTAAACTATTTTAGGAATTTTATCGCGGTTTTAATATTTCCTTTTCTCCCGACGTTTCGAAGACTTTGCAGCCTTCATGGTCACGGGGGGACTCACCATAGTTTAATTTAAATATTGGTAATATTATTTTCTTTAACTTACTTGCAAAGTTTAAAAAAAGAGTAATCTTTTATCCCAAGATTTTATAACTTGGATGAGAGGCAAATTTTAACATTTTATGATCAAACACTTAGATGTAATATTTCGCCTGAGCGCAATATTATCTACTTATTAAACCTCTACAGGAGAGATGATTTCTTTCAAAGAAAAAATACTTTATAATATCTTCTATAAATTTATGACAGATTAATAAAAATAACATAATTGATTTAAATGCCTTGTAAATAAATTACATTTCTCGTTGGAGTTTTCTTTATTGGTTTGGTTGCTCTAAATATAATAACACTTTTCTAGATTTAATTGAGGTAAACAATTTAATTGTAGATACTCAAGTACATAATAATATGGTATTTAATAAAATATCAATAATTCCAGATAATCTATACGTTGGAGTCAAAGCTGTCGCATCTGGTTGGGGAACGCTCAGTGAAGAAGGAAAGGTGTCATGCACATTACAAGAAGTGGAAGTGCCCGTGTTAAGCAATGAGGCGTGTCGAAAAACCAAATACACGCCGGCAATGATCACTGATAACATGCTGTGTGCTGGCTACCCCGAGACCGGGCAGAAGGATTCTTGCCAGGTAAGTTATGTGGCTGCTTTCTGAGTATACAGTAAGTAGCAATTACGGTACTCTGAGAATTTTTTAGTGGTGTCATATTCTTAGAAAGGTCTTATGCTTGTTTCGATGAGTTGTGTTCGGGGATCAGTCTGTGTAGATCCAATATGACTGGTTGCATAATTCTATTATCTTTTGAGTATCAGCTACAGTGGACCTTCACTTAACAAAGTAACAACTTTGCCATGATAAAAAAGGTTATTGATTCATTAGTATCATTAAGCTGTCTATATTGGTCATGAGACTAATATTTGGTGAGAGCGGAAGGTTCTATGAGACAAGTGTAAGCTCAACTATTATAATTCTCTGGAATGTCTTTCTGAAGGACGTTGTTGCTAGATTCTGGACAACTTAAAGTTGCTAATTGTTTCATTTCTATTCTGTTATGACATGGGTCGCAGATAAAGTGGATATCTACAGAGTATCTTTTGGATACAAAGTTATCCAAATATGGAATATTTCTCAACAATTAAAATCTCTTTTGGTAACATGTCTTTATTGTTTACTGGAAAGGAAATAGAATTGCTTGGTATTGTGTGAACTGTACTGTCAAATGAACATGTACAAAATGCCATATTAATGTGTGCAGTATAAGCAACACCTATTTATTCCCCACAAAGATAGTTAAGTTACTATTTCCATTATTTGATTAGTTATTATTTGTTAATTGTAAGAAATTTTTAAGTCGGTAAAGAAAATTTAATAATCTTTTTCCACCTACCTGCCCTTATTCCACTCTGAATTAGAGTTGCTGCAAGAATGTTTCACGCATGTTAGTGAAATGATTTGGTTTATATTTTATGCCTGTCTGGCATTAATCTCTTGCGGGAATTCTAACTCTGGAAAAATTAGCTAAGAAAACACAAAGTGTTGTCCGATTTGGGATTTGTGTCCAAGACCTTCCGCTCTATCTTTTTATAAGCTACCACTAGAACAAGACCAGTGATAATAATTACTAGTAAGTTTAATTAAAGAAAATGAACAATTTGTTAGGATAGATTTTTTTCATTTTAGGACATAAATAAAAATTATTAATAAAATTGAAGTACTGCTAACCAACCATACTTTAAATGTTGGATTAACATTTTATAACCATAATATTTAATAATAATAAAAATATATATTATTATTTTTCAGGGTGACAGCGGCGGCCCCCTCATCACAGAACGGAAGAACGACAAGCGATATGAATTAATAGGTAAACACTTCCTTGTCCCTTTCTAATACCTATACATAACGTCGACGGTATTCAAAGATCGTTGGTGTTAAATCTAAATTACATCACACAAATAAGTCTCCGAATAATTAGTTTTGATCTATTTCTATATGGTCCCTTTATGTTTCTCCGGGGAAAGTGTTATTAATGCTACCACCTAGTCTTAGAGGCGACCTATGTTGGCGTCAGCAGTCAAAAGTCGTAGAAAGACTTATGCTATGTTTGCATTCACTTTGCCTAACCCGAATACGAACCCAGGACCTAAGAATGGTGTCGTGCCGTGGAGGCAATACAGTTATGCAATCGAGGTAGTCATATATTTATGGATGTCAGCAGTGCCGAAGGGTACATATAACCGCCGATTCCTGCCGACTTCCTATTATGTAGAATTTATGTAGAATCAAATTACATTAGAGCAATTTCAAGACTGTATTAATGTATATTAGTACCTGTATATTGTGTCGGATTCCCTTTCGACATATTTCACCTTTCGCCACTGTGTGTCACCGTCCTAATAAATATTGATATTGTGCAGTTTAAGGCGATCCTGCTCATCCATGCCTTAAATAAATAAAATTCATCACGACGCGCCTATACTAATGATATGGAGATTATGTAAAAATAGTCATATAGCGAGGGATTATGAGATATTTTTAAAATAGGCTGTTATACCCGCATGTTGACAACTTTACGTAGGTGAACTAGCTCGTACGATTTACTCATTTAGTCATACTATACCGCATACTGTAATATTGGAAAGATCTATACAAATAATCTTATAAGTAATATTACATTACATTACAAGTACCTGACAAGTACCGACGTAACGCGGTCAGTTTCATAAATATTGTATACCCCTAATTCGTCAACTTTAGTTAAGAATAGTTCAGAATAATAGTTAAAGCCATAGAAATCATACTAAAATACTAATTTAATATATTGATACTGTTTTAACTATGGTTTTGATAAGGTGTCAGAAAGAGATACATACTCGTTGATGCATTCGAAATTTACAAAATTGTCATCGGTTTTAACTATTTGATGCTAGTGATTGACATTGTTGATTTAATAAATATTGATAAATACAAACGATATATCTTATTTAGTTCGTATTTATAAATTAGATTTTGAAATAAATGTAATGAACAACTTTCTTGAAATATGGGGATCAATATCATACGATACTTTTAATGATAAATATTTTGTACAAACGATCAGGTAACGTCTTGCGACGCTTTATTATAATCTGAGAACGAACGGATACACGTTGATCTATAAGTTTTAAAATACTCTTTTTCTTCTTTAGGTGTGGTGTCCTGGGGTAACGGCTGCGCTCGAGTGGGTTACCCCGGCGTGTACACCAGGGTTACCAACTACTTGGACTGGATACGGGAAAACACGCAGGATGGATGTTACTGCAGCGATTAGACAACACATCACTGCTGATTGTTCGTAGAATTGTCGGATTCGAATGCATTCCTGTTTTAATTTTGTCAAGAATTATGCTGCGTTATAATTTCACGTTTTAAAATTGTAAATGAATTCTGGGCCTTTCAAGTAATTATGTATGTAGCGTTTTACTGTGAGATTTTAGGTTCACAAATTTTAAATCCTATGAGGATTCAAGTTCAAATTAATACAAATAATAAAAAAATTGTAATGAAGGTTGAACGTATACAATATTTTGTAGTTGAAGCAATACAAAATATTGTATACGTTTGACAGAGGTTTTTGCAAAGCTGTTCCTATTCCATTAAAAGTATATGGAAGAATATTACGACACAGCAAGTTGCATAATGCATATATAGTTCTTGAACAAAACAGATTATTATCCTGAATTTAGATAGAATGATAATATATTTTTAGGTATCAAACAACTTAATTTAGAAGACATATTAAGAAAACAATAGAGTTTAAAATGACATTTCTTCACAAATTATTTAAGATTGACAACTGTAAAATAGGATGAAAAGGGCGTGAAAATTTATGATCTTGATATTGCAATAAAACACTTTTTCGGATTTTATTACGGTTTTCTATGTGTTATAATTATCTCCAGACGTTTCGAAGACTTTGCAGACTTCATGGTCACGGAGGGACTGAAATGTTATTCGTCCGGAAAGTCAAAGTTACAATATCTACCTACATTTATCTAATATATAAAATACCGTGATAAAATCCGAAAAATAGTTTCATTTCAATGTCTAACATTCGCGTAAACATAAGAAATCATTGATATTAAAATTGTTTGTTTCCAAATAAAGTAACTTAACTGATTAACTGTAATCCGTATAATATATATTGTTTTAAACATTCTTAACAAAAATAAATATTTGGATTACAGTTCACTCGTTTTGGTGTAATTTACTCCAAATTACCGAACATCTAAGGAAATGTATACTTTAAAGTTAATTTTTTGGTCGATATTTATAATGTGCCAAAATATGTTTTAGATTTATGTTTGTAATTTATTTTGGTTAAATAATTATTTATCTAAATTATTTAAGTATAATAATGTAAGTAATAATATACGTACTCTAAATGCCATACAAATTATAATTAAGATTTACTTAAGTACTTACTTGGTATTTTTTTTACTAAATTAATTTGTAAAGTGACCAATAAAGTACCTCAGAAAACTATGTGTTTTTTTTAATTAATTTTATCTTATATATATCTCATAACTATTTATTTTCCATATTTAAATTAAAATGAATATACCTACCAATAATAATATATTTAGTAAGTTTAGGTGTCGTCTTCATTAAAAATAATAGGGAACTATTTATAATAACATTCCTGGATTATAAATCTTGTTTAATGATTGGAAATATGGAATTATTTTTCTTGACGTTAATTTTAATTTAGGAACTTTGATGCCTCATTAGACGGTCATTAAAAAAAGGTTAAGACATTTTAATGGCATTGTATATTTCCAATTTTTGAAATTAATAAGGGTAACTTATAAAAATTTACAAAGGCAGAGGGGCATTTTTCAATTCTTCCAACTGTTTGAGTCGGCCGCTATAATTAAATCCGGCAATCTAAAACCAAAAGCTATAAATATGTTTGCCGAGCGTGTCCCTAAATTTATAATATTTTATTGCATGCATACAGACATTTGATGTGTATTTTTGCTCTTATGGTTTAAACTATAAGATTCAAAATAATTACGTGTTAACTGTCAGCCGATGTCGGGGTGAACGTTCTTAGAGGTCATTGCCAAATAACACGCCTTCTTTGGAGCCGCTGTCGCGGGCTACTAAGATTGCGCTCTACTACTGAGAATATTAGATGGACCTACCTACTTGATTTGTTTTAATCTTTTTTTTTATAAAAAAAAAATACCAATGTTTAAATGGCCAGGAACGCGTATTACATATTTTTGTAATATTAGTGTTGATATTTTTCTTGCGGATTAGTAAAATTTTAATTGTAGAAACTAGAAAGTTTTACCAAGAAACTTTACATTTCTTGAATTGAGCTTTATCTGATTACGTTATTATTGAATTGTGTATAACACCAGAGAAGTGTAAAAACTAGCTTTTCCTCGAGGCTCTCCCGCGACACAATATTTTACAGGATGAAAATCCCGCTATATATTTTCCCAGGGTAGAAAGTAGCATGCATCCATCCGAGGGTCAAAGACTTTCTCCATACTGATATTCATCGAAATCTGTTGGGTACTTTTTCAGGTTATCCCGTTTAAATAGGCAGATAGATTAGGCGGGGTACATTGTTATATATTTTTTAGAACTTTTTAAAAGGAGAAATTCTGTAACACATTGTTTTTGCGTAACTTTAACTGTTTACACTGTGTACGAAACGGAAACTCTCAAAAAGGATAAATTTCCTATCAGGTCATAGAGTAATGTTTTATAGCCTAAAGCCTTTCTAAAATAATTTTTAAATTGGAACCAGTAGTTTTTGAGATTAGCGCGTTCTAACAAACAAACTCTTCAGCTTCTTATAGTAGTATAGATTACAAATTTATGCTTTTAGCGTGCGACAGCGATGGATAATTATATTTGAAACTTATTTAAATGAAAAGGAACTAATTAGTAGAGGGTGGTGTGGGCTTGCATTTGCATATAAAGCCGTATGCAAAAAAATATTTGCCTTACTCTACCGCCTGTATACGCGAAGGAAATACACGTGATTTTTAAAACAAATGTTACATTTTAGAGTTCCTATAACCATAAAGTGCGCGGAGATCGAAGGCATGAGTTAGTGTATCAAAAATACTGGGACATAAGCGCATGAACTTTCTATAAGGAGACTGTTTCTCACTTCACACTGTGAATATGTTGTGGTATATTTTGTGTTTTTGTCTATGCACGGTGGTTGGATATGCGCCGCGCGAACTAAATAGGGTGAGTTTTTTAAAAAAAGAATTTTTTTTCCATTAGGATTTTAGTTATATTATTTTAAATAAAATTTTACGATAAAATTTCTAAATTAGTATTTTATATTTTTTTAGGGTCCCTCATTATCCTATGAGGTAAAAACGGGACCTGGTCATTATGGGGCTCAACATTTACCACCATGTCAAGACTGTAGTAAGTAAATAATTACTGATTTTATAGTGTTCAGTGAACAAGTGTGATAATAATATCTTCGTTGAATATGACTTAACAATTAAAACAAAAATATTTATCAAGAAGGATTAATACAAAAATAATTCAGTCTAATAATTAATTATAATATATTAACATGCTTATAATTTATGAAAGAACTATATAATTAAAAGTTAAACATTTCCCACGCAAAACAGTTTTCTGATAATTTTCTTTTTCCTGTTAATCATAGGGGTCGAGAAACTATAATATAAAAGATTTTTATTAGCGTTAATGAAAAGCAAATGTGTGTCTATTTTACTAGATCTAATTTGATCCGACAAATTATTGCATCGTATATCTATTAGCTCTCTACTAAGTATAACATTTTTTGTTATTTAAATAGAGGTCATTTTAAACGTGTTTCGGAAAATATATGTTTTTGTTTGTTTGGTCCAAATTTTTTTTCTAATTGGTAGATTTTTTTTTTATTACGTAGTCCGTGCGTCGCAAAATGGTTTAATAATTTAGTGTGTGACAATTAAAATATATAAAAGTCGGGAGAAAATAATAATATAAAAAACCGCGATAAAATCCGTTAAATAGTTTTTAGTTTTATTTCAAAGTAATTTTATCAATTATGATTAGAACATTAGTATTGTGTTTGAAATATTTTTTAAATATATGAACGCGAGCGTCAAACCGCTGCTTCATGTTTTTCAATGTAGTATAAGGCCTACGTCAACATAAATATAATCTTAAAATAAATATATTAGTGTTGATTTAGGTTTTACTCTTTGTTAGAATTAATAATTTATAGAATAAACTCCAGAATATCGTTCTATTTTTTTTACTTCTTATATCTTTAATCAGATTAAGAGATGACAATATCGATTATTTTTTAGTGTGATGACTAAATGAGATACTAATGTTTTCTTATACACAATTCAAAGGTAGGGGTGTTGGTTGCTTAAATTCTCAGGTAATTTAAAGTGGGTGTCATGTTACTTATCTCCACCAAATCATATCTTCATCAAAACAGATGGATAAAATTTAAGTGTTTGGCTTCCGAATTTTGCATTTTAATACTCGTTATAAAAAAGGATTTTTGAAAAAGTGGTTTGCAGGATAATTATTTTTTTTTAATTTTGCAAATTGAGTTGAGTCATATTTTGTGAGTAGATTTATTATAATCATGAATAAATTCTTTTGATCTCCATAACTGATTAAACTATAATTAATAAGTATATAATATTTATTTTATAAATTGTTTGTATTGGTCCATCATTAATTGAAGAAGTCGCATACACTAGCTGACTACCATGATGAATAGAATCGTTTTTAATAATGCGCTTCAAGAGCTGCAATTCATATAACTTGCATAGAACTAAATAACATTTTTATCTTACAAAATAGAAAATTCACAATACTTAGCCATTAAACAAACTCGTAAATAAAGGCTACCAAAAATGTTTACACAATTCGTCACTGTTTGTTATTAAGAAGGTTTAATACCTTTCCCCAGGCTGCGGCGAACGCAATGAGGAGCCTCGTCTCGTGGGTGGTAGAGAGTCTGGGGTCAACGCGTATCCCTGGCTCGCTCGTCTGATATACCACAAATCCTTTGGATGTGGAGCCTCACTAATAAACGATAAGTTTGTCATCACCGCTGCGCATTGTCTGAAAGGGTAAGGTCCTATATTATATATAATTCTATGTACCTATATACTTTATATTCCTGTTCAAAGGAACAATTGAAATGTTTAAGATTTGATATTATTACGAAATATGAGAAATTATTAATCTTTAAACATAGTCTATAATGTCTACAGCAGAAGAGGAAAAAGAAAGGATTAGACAATGTTTTAATTAATAATATATAATAATAATATCAGCCCTGTATTATATACTTGCCCACTGCTGAGCACGGGCCTCCTCTACCACTGAGAGGGATTAGGCCTTAGTCCACCACGCTGGCCTAGTGCGGATTGGTAGACTTCACACACCTTCGAAATTCCTATAGAGAACTTCTCAGATGTGCAGATTTCCTCACGATGTTTTCCTTTACCGTTAAAGCGAACGATAAATTCACAAAGAATTAATAATATCTATATAAGAAATGAAAATTGTTTTATACTCTAGTATGAATGGAATAATACCACAGATTAGATTTGTTGGTTGTAGGATATATTTTGTATTTGCCCGGATAGCGGCCATCGTACACAATATGTTAAAACCCGTCATAGTGGCCCACGTAAGTGCGTCGCGTTCCGGGATCAACCTGTGTAGTATATTAGAGTCACTTTGTCAGTTCACGTATAAAAAAAATAATTAAATGATAATTAACATATAGCTAGACCAAGTCCTACATTAATACATAAGGTATATGATTTTCATACATTGTAGAAGTATTATTAATTAAACACGCGGACCATGCTAAGAGAACTAACAAATACCAATTATAATATATCGGATTGCAGTGGTTAAACGTAATTTGCTTTACCAATACTTTCGATAACATAATAATTCAATAAGCAAATAATGTATCTAATCATACCTTTACGGGCTAAACTCTTAACACTTGCATTGTGTATAATTTTAACGGTATACAATAGTCGTCAGCGGCGAGTCGTCTTTCCGTTACTCATCCTATGTATACAGATGGTGACAAATGATACAGAATCATGATCTCTTTTCTTGATTGGTAAAAAACGGTAAAGTTATTTGCATAAAATATAGATATTCATTTAGATAAACTAATATTATTAAATGCTAAAAATTAGAAACCGTATAATTCTTCCTTATAGGACGGTTTTAATTGGTATACTAATGGATATATTATACATACTTACAAGCCCCTGTCATAAATATTTGTCCAAAATAAATAACTCTTCTTGTTCCTAGTGAAATAATACCATTATGGATATATTCAAAGATTCCTCACGCGTGAACACACGTTGTTAGCATCGAAACTAAATGTGCATCTTGCTGTAAACAGGAACGTTACTTTAATATTAATAAGAATCGTTTAGGTACCTTGGATATGATGTAATTATGGAATCACTAGTTTTCGTCCGTGGTTTCACCTGCGTAAAAAGTTATAATACTTTTAATGTTAATATACTTTTATGGTAATGTGAAATTGAAGCACAATGTGATAGAAGTCAATATAAAGATTACTCGCAAGAAGTGACCTTGAGATATCATGTAAAAAGCCTTAATTTTGCATTTTATTATTAGTAAGATATAACTTGTACACAATATTCGACGCGGGTAGCAATGGCTAGCGTTTAGAGGCAGTCGAGCTTAAGGTGAGGGGTGGCATAAAATGCTAAGACATATTCGATAAAGAGGAAATTTGGTCTGTTCATTTTTAGAACCGCTTAAAAAAAATCTAATAACAATACAGGCTTTATTTTACTATCATTACTTTCATTCTGAAAAAAGGAATACGTACGTAAACCCACTGGTAAACCCTCTTTTTTGCACTTCAATGTTAAGAAGTTCATGCTTGCCTGATGGTAAGCGACATGACCGTCTATAAACAGTGGTAATACCATAATATAAAACTGAATTATAAAGTACCTACTAGACTAACTGCCTCCGTGGCGTAGTTACACAGCATGCGCGGTATGACAGCGCTCTGTGGTCCTGGGCTCGAATCCCGGGTCGGGCAATGTGACATTTGGATTTTTCTGCTTAGTGTCAGTCCGGAGTCTGGAATTTGTGCCCGATATGGCGATACGCTCACCCCCTACCACATCATGAGACGAAACACACTTAGCGAAAAGTGGGTGCCCTGGTTGCGCCTCTTTTTTTTTTTTTTTTTTTTTTGTTTTCGCGGAGAATGTCCCTTATTACTACCGCCCAGCCTTCGTGGGGGGCGACTGAGCGGTTATGCTGGGGTAACCGTGCCTTACGGCCCGGCGTTGAGCCGCCCGGATTTGATGACGACCTTCGGGCGACCGCCGGGCCGAGGCCCTAACCCTTTATACAACTTAAACCTATGCACGGCCTACCAGCTAAAACTCCGCGGTGGCCCTCTTCGGCGCATTAGGGACGGCTGCGGGCTTCCTCTGACGTTGAAGTGTCTAGTGTGCGACCGCAGCCGCCCCTGCGCGGTGCCGCCTTGCGGCCCGTCTCCTATGGGGGGGGCTCAGAAGCCGCCGCGCACCGAAGGATGCTCTCGGCGTCTACGGCAGCGTGAGGCCAACTACACACACTGCCGTCCAACCCGGGGGTTAACCGACAAATGTGCAAAGATGCACAGAAATGCACTAGGGCGGACAGCCCCCTACTGCCCGCCGACGACCCCCTTCGTGGCCCCTATTAGTCGCCTCTTACGACAGGCAGGGGATACCGTGGTGGAATTCTCCAAACGCCCCCATTCCACAGGGCGGGAGACGCCGGTCAGTCGTCCACCCGGCGCCTCCTTCGTCTCCTCTGACGGCGGGAGGGATCGGCCCGTTCCCGATCCCTCTCGGCACTCTCCTTTGCGAGAGGACCACCTCGCAGAAGTGGGCCACCGCACGCCAGGCCTCCCGACTGCCGACCATGGAAGCGACCACGGCCGGCAGCGAGAGATCTCCTCCGACGACTGAAACGAGAGCGCTGCGCTCCTCGTCCCAGGCTGGGCAGGACTCCAACGTGTGTTGGGCCGTATCTTGCGGGCAGTTGTCACAATGGTGACACACGGCGCTTACTTCCTTTCGTACTATTTCACACAGGTACTCACCGAAGCAAGCATGCCCGGTGAGCACCTGCGTCAGGCGAAATGTCGCCACGCCGTGGCGCCTGTCCAGCCACTGTGCAAAGACAGGACGCACTGCCGCGATGGCCCGAAGCCCCGCTGACGGGGCCTCCAGCCTGAAACGCCACTCCTCCACGGCCCTGGTTGCGCCTCTGCATACCCCTTCGGGGATAAATGCATGATGTTGTGTATGTGTGTGTGTGTGTGTAGATATAAAGTAAGTAAATACGCCTTCAGTAATTAATATATTCATAAAAAGCATTCCACCAATTATCTTCCAGGTTTATGTGGTTCATGTTCCGAGTGACGTTCGGCGAGCACAACAGATGCAACCGCGAGCAAACTCGGGAGCAGAGATATGTCGTGAAGGTGATAGCACATAACTTCACACTGACAGAGCTGAGTAACGATATAGCGTTGATACAAATGAATAGGCCCGTCACGTATTCACACAACGTTCGACCCGTTTGCTTGCCGACTAACCCAGGTATGTTTGGAATGATGCAGTTTCGGTTTGTGTACATTGAATGTTTATCGGTGTTTTGAGTCACTTTTTTGAGGGCTCAAACAAAATGACTCACTGAATAATATAATAATATCAGTCCTGTATTATATACTGTCTCATTGCTGGGCACGGGCCTCCGCTTCTCACTGCACGTCTTATGTGAAGTCCAAGGTAAATGACAATTGGCAAGGGACGTAATTATGCCTTGAAGGTTTTGGTATGACAGTGGATACGTGAGATCTGATAGTCTGGTGTAGTCCAAAAATCTGTTTTTGAATGTTCTAGACCCACTGGTCACTTAGTGAAGTTTATTAAATAGAAGGTCCAAAAGCCATTACGTATATCAATCAGTAATTCCTGTTAGTTAAAATATTTTAATATATTATTGTCCCATTGCTGGTCACGAGCCTTCTTTACTATAGGACACCGGTTAGTCTAATACGTTGGTCTTATGTGGATTGGATTTACATACCTTTGAAATTGTTTGTTACTGAGAATTCGCAGGTAGGTTTCCTTACGAAGTAATCCTCCATTATTAAAGTAAATAAAAATAGCGAATATACATTTAGGTACTCATCATTTCGAAAATTCAGGGGTGCCTCTTCTAGGAGCTGGGTTGAAATTAATTATATTTGGATTGGTACTTCATTCCATTACCCATTATGCTATCGTTACTTCAAAACAATGTTTATTCAAATTGGTAACGTATATATTCAATATTTCCACACTCCAAAACTTTATTTGTGTAAGACATCGGTCAAGTGTCTAATTTTTTGCTCAAGCGATACCACGCTTGAAATATAATATGAATATCAATGACTGTCAATATGTTGGTCACAAAAACAGTGTTTGCATATTTTTTCACTCAGACCTGTCTAACGGCACATTGTATCGTCATTGTACAATATAAGACTTAGGGCCTGTTTCACCATTTAAATAAATGCTAGTCGTCACTTCATAATAATATTATAATTGCGAAAGTTTGTGAGGATGGATGTATGTTTGTTCCTCTCTCACGAAAAACTACTGAAAGATTTGGACGAAATTTTACAGTAATATTGGTTATATATCAAAATAACAACAAGCTACAATTTATAATAATTTTGTGTAATTTGGTCATAATATAACGATACATATCAAGTAAGTCGGGAGAAAAATTATCCCGACAAACTCCTTCACACGGGCGAAGCTGCCAGCAAAAGCTAGTAAATGTATAAACCGACCAAATACAAAAGACATACTTTAATCTATCCTCCCAAATAAATAGTAATAAAATGAGTAATTACATCTACAGCAGCTGTTGAATACGATAACTGTCAAATAAAACTTACTTGAAACTTGTGAAACAGGCCCAATATTTACTCGTATTTAGATTTGATGTTATCAAAATAACTAAAAGTAGTTTGTGTGGTTGTTCGTTTTGACAGCTTTATAAAACTAGCTGTTGCTCGTAGCTCTGCCCGCGTTATAGGCTTTTCTTGGAATAAAATGTTATCATTTAATTCTAGGATAAAAGTAGCTTAGTACTTACTTAGTTTATGTTTAGTTACTGTTCTGATGTTCTAAATGTCATACAGATCATTTAGCAGATGAGCGTTAACTTCTAATAATCCAAACAAAAAATTACTCGCAAATGTAAATCTGAATTTGGTATTTTGTCAGATTTGCGAATGTATGGCTTTGTAATGTAATGAAGCAGGCTAATATCGTTATTAAAGAAACTGCGCAACAATTTTAATCACCAGACATGACGGACAGGTCTCTACCTAACATATTTTATACATTTGAATTCAATTTTACAAATGACAAGATTTTCCTTATAATATATTTCGCAAAGTTAAAAAAGCCATAAAGACATCGTAATTTATAACCACAAAGGCATATTTGAGTGGGTTGAAGTGTTTCAATTTTGTTCTCTAAAATGTTTTTATAATCCCATGCGACTTTTATGCAAATGTTAGGGACACAAGTTTCATTTTAGAGACATCTTTCCTTATGCCTATATTGACTATTGGAGTTATTTTGAAACTTGCAGCACGTCATGCAAATTTGGGTTCATCCAAACCTAAGATAATCGAGATAGCCGATGCAGTGCTTTTTCTTGCGTCTGCGCAACACAAAAAATTTATTCGTATCCTAATAAATCTTTTTCGGCAGATTTTAGGTTTGAAGCGAGAACATTTATTGAGCATATTTTTGCCCATGATGTTGGTCCTAAAATGTTTATCTTTTTATAATATCGTAAATTTTGGAGACACTAAAATACTTTAATGATATAATTTCTATCCCTTAAATTCTTTATGGCTTTTTTAACGAAGAGTTTTACCCTTATGTTAATAAATAACATAAAGTTAAAGGTTTGGTAGGTACATTGTTTTATTATGAATCAAAATTTACGCTCAGTTTCCTATTAATTATGTTAAGAAATTAATGCCTATTCAAGTTAACCTATAATCTAAACGATGAAATTTACATTAAATTCAGAACATACACAATGTATCCATATTCAATTTATCGCAATTACTTGAGAATGACGAAAATTATTGAATTCTCCTGGTTGATACAAGTTTTTTTAAAAAGATTATTGGATCCGTGGAACCTTTCGCACATATATAGATAGTCCGTGGGTCATTGACTCAGTCGAATATTTTAGCACGATAAAATATTGTTAATAGTTAAAACAAATTACTTATATTAGAATATATTCGTATTTTATTTAGACATCAGACGAAATAAGGTGTTTATTTGATAACATATTTTAAAATATAAGCTTGTCTTCCGAGCGCCAAACATATGAATTTCTTAAAATTAACAACTTCGTTTGTTTCGAAAAACGAGATTAGCATCATCAGTAGCTAATTGCGTTGAATGTCGACATACAAGATGGACAGACGACTTGATCAAGGTTCCAGGATCACGGTGGGTGCAGGTCACTTTTGATAGGTCGGTCTAGAAATCTTTAGGGGAGGCCTGTGTCTAGCAGTGGATTTCAACTGGTAATGATGATTGTTAATATGAATATTGAGTAAAGTCGACGATTCAGATATATTTTTATTTCAAACTGAGAAATGACAAATAAATAACATGTTGAATTAATTTGACGAAATTTATTCTTGACCTATAAGACTTAGATAAATATTTAAAGAGATAAATAATTTTGGTAATTTTATTTTTTTAAAGTGAACGTAAAATTTATGGTCTCCTAGTATAAAATAAATTGCTTAACGCCGCTTGCAAGGCGAGTAGCTTAAACCCACAATGAAATTAGTCAAATAGACAGATAGGGATGTAAACGTCTGTTTTTTCTTGTAGGTAAAGTATACACTGACACATTAGCAACCGTTGCTGGGTGGGGGGCTAGAAGTGAGACAGGGAATTGGTCCTGCACTCTCCTTGAAGCAGAGTTACCTGTTCTTAGTAATGAGGAGTGCAAAAAAACAAAATACAACGCATCAAAGATCACTGACGTCATGATGTGCGCAGGGTACCCCGCCACGGCTCATAAAGATGCGTGCACAGTAAGTGTTTCTTATTTATTTATAGCCCATTGTCAAAGGATGACGACGTAATATATAAGGATTTTACATGATTGATTTTTGTTTGCATGTGTATAGAGTGATTTTTTTGTAACAATGTTTAATTTTCATGAATGCTTGTTGTATGAATTTTATAATGAAAAAGATCGAGAAATTTCATTTGATTCGATATGATTGTGTAATTTTAGGGAGATAGCGGCGGTCCTCTGATAGCAGAAAATAAGGATTTTGCATCTGAATTAATAGGTAAATTATTCTATTTTAAAACACGTCCTTACTATAAAAATATTCTTTAACTGTACTTTCTAAAATTAAAAAGAATGCGCCTGTATCCCCAGAAGGCAAAATAAGAATGAATATAGAGCAGTCATGAGCCATGGTGTTATCTCCATATCAGGGGTAAATTCAAATAGCTGATCAAAAAACGAACATTGCTCAGCTTGGTAATCGGAAGCAAGACCAAACTTGTGGCATAAGAACAAAAGCGCCATATATTGAAACTTTTTCATGAAACCGTCAAAAATATTTATTCTTAATAAATATTTCTAGGTATCGTGTCCTGGGGTTACGGATGTGCAAGAAAAGGATATCCTGGAGTATACACGAGAGTCACAAAATACTTAGATTGGATCCGAGATAACACGCAAGAAGGATGTTACTGTAAATTTTAATCGCACATATTATAAAACTTTTGTAAGCCTCGCTCTTTAATTTAAGTAAAAAATATTCAAAAAAGTGCCGTTTTTATTCTAAATAAATTAACACCTAAGAACGATAAAATCTATAATATATGTTAATGCAATTTCCACGAATGTAGATTATGTTTAAGATAATTTGTTTAGGAGATTAATTTAAATGGATTATGTAGTGATTAAAAATAAAAATATGTTCCATATGTGCCCAGTTTTTGGCTGTAACTTGAAATTTATATGCAAGAATACCTATCTGCTTGGAGAATCGTAATCCTAATATGAATTCGGGTCCTTAAAGTTGTCTTGACAGCTAATTTTGGAACCGTATCATGTGTTGTGATGATTTTATATCACCGCTAAGTTGGAAGGTTTGAGCAGTTTTAATTGATGCCATCGACTATGCGTTTAATCTAGTTCAAGAATTTTTTATTTTGTAATTTAGGTAAACAGAATTTGGATGACAAACAGTCCAAATAGATTTACATAAAAATCGCTTACATATTTGCATAAATAAACATCCATTTACTATTATCTGCAATCTATCTCTGTCTAGCAAATACAATGAATACAGGATCTAAGGGTCTGGTATAGGTTGGTTATAATGTAAAATAGTTATAGCCAGGCATTGAGATGCGATGCGAGTGCAACGTCCTCATTGCAAGCACAGCTTCCCGTTTTCTTGGTGCATTTAGTCGTCTGCAAACTCTTGATTCGTAAATCCCTATCTTTCGTGTATCATGTGGAAAATCATATTTGCTATTCTAATTAGTGTGTCTGCTACTTTGTGTATGGTGAGTTTTATAATTATTTAATGTTTTGTTTTGTTACGTATGTCAATGTAAACGAATCTATTTTTATCCTCCTTTTTTTAATGATACAGTTATTCATGTAAAATTTAACAGTTTTTTCTTTTTTTTTGTTACACATTCTATTATCGTTAATTAAGGCAAATTGTTTTTATTCTTATAAATAAGTTGCTATTTAAACATGCATGTTGGTAATTATATTTATTTTATAGGTAAGAGGCGAAGATACACCCGCAACGGTAGACGAAGGTGATTACGGACGTAGATGTAATTGCCGTAAGTGTTTTCAAATGTATTTTTTTAAAATTCTTATTTATCATGTCGTACGTTCACGACTATGTCGATTCGTACATCCGTTTTGAATAGTGTCTTCTCATTTCCTCTTATACTTTTAAAACATTTAACAAAACCCTTTAAAGCTGGAGTCGACAAAACACTGCTAATATCGAGTACATGAATACCTAAAATATTTTTAATTACTTATATTCTTTTGTGTAGATAATTGAGTACTTTAAAAAATGATATCGAAAATTGAATGATGGTATTTAAAGCTACATTTACATACGCACTTGTAATATGTACCTACATAAAGTAGGTGCTGTTAAAAAGTGTTTACAAGTTGTCGAGAGCGTTCTACTTTATGTCCAATACACGGTCGAGTACTTAGCATTTTATGGAACAAGTTTGGTTGTTTTGAGGAAAAAGTTTAAGTCATGAGTCATGCCATGAGTTACATTCGATATATTCTTAGTTGTGATTTTATTTTGAGTTAGATAGATATATTCTGACCAGTTTTGGTGGACCAGCATGAATGATCTTTAAACTGAAAGAAAATACCCGAACCGACAACTCAAGACAAAAGAGCTTCGCGCAGACAAATTAATATTAGATGAGCCGATTCTACATAAAGTGCGAATGGGCAAAGAAGTTATATTTGGAATATTAACGCCCTTAATTCTTTCATTTTTTTATTGATAGTTACACACGACCTACGTGAGAAAATCTTTACGGTAGCACTAGTGTTATGCCGATCCGTAAAAAGAATTTAATCGTGACTACAGTGGTGATTATCTAGTCGAGTACCATAATATAACTCCTACTAGCATATCCGTTTATTTGAGTTAATAGTATTATAGCTCTCTATCTGTACTTCATGTAGGATGTGGAGAACGCAATGAGGCCTCTCGCATAATCGGGGGTGTGGAGACAGCAGTCAACGAGTTCCCCTGGGTCACGCGGCTTTCTTACTTCAATAAGTTCTATTGCGGCGGCACCCTTGTAAACGATAGATATGTGCTTACCGCCGCGCATTGTGTTAAAAGGTTAGTATTTCGTATTTATTTAATATTTGATACAATTTTATTTTTTTTATTAACGAACATGTTAAGTAAGTAGTCTTGTGACGCTAGATGCAGGTCCAGAAGGTTCAGTTTTCGGCGTATTGCAATTTTCGTGTACCTACATGATAAAAATTATCAATATTATAGTTTAGCTTTGATTACAACCTTGTAATCAAAGCTAAACTATATAACTAGCCAATATAAATAGCTAATTGTACTATGCGAACTATGCTTCCGAAATTTTGTGAAAATCGAATTAAAGCTTTAGGTATATTATAGAGATTTTGGAATATATACCAATTATAGTGATGTCATCAACATTTCCTTTTCCAGTTTCATGTGGTTCATGATCAAGGTGACCCTTGGCGAGCACGACCGGTGTAACAAGACCCATCGCCCATTAACCCGCTACGTGGTTCAGCTAGTGGCCCACAACTTCACTTACACTAACTTCAGAGATGACATCGCGGTGCTCAGAATGCATGACCGCGTGACCATCACGGATACTGTGAAGCCTGTCTGCTTGCCGGTGAACGATGGTGAGTGTCAATTCAACGCTGTCACTTTGTTGAGGAGTACTACTATTGAAATCTTCAGTTATTTTTGCATCTTCAGTAATTGACAGTTTCATAATAACGATTTTTAATCAAGTTGACAGTGTGTATGTGACGCTTTAATACAACACTTCTTGCAATAAAGGCAGTGATAAAAAACCCTTGCAAAGAAGTCTTTATTTTCGTGCATTTGCATTCATCTTAACTCTTGGTCTCTCGTGAATCGCCGGCGAGCCAAGACAGCTACATGACATTTGCGTGTGTCACGGGATTATAACCTTATATACTACATATATACTACATAATAAGGTTATTTTTCCGTCACACGCGTAGCTGTCAATGTTTGCCGGCAAACATTCAGCTACCTCACGGGTTAAACAGAACAAATATGTGACTTCTCATTTTCATTTTAGACATAGAACAATAAACCATTTAAACACACACACACACACACAACAAAAAAAGTATAAAAGAAAAAAAACTTACAAATATAAAAACTGCTGTATTTACAGATAATAGCTACGAAGGAATAAAGGCCATAGCCGCTGGTTGGGGCTCCACTGCGGAACAAAAAAACCATTCCTGCGTCTTACAAGATGTCGAACTACCAGTACTTAGCAACGAGCAGTGCAAAAAGACGAAATACGAGCCTTCCATGATTGGTGTAGGTATGCTGTGTGCTGGATATCCCGAAATAGGTCAAAAGGATACTTGTCAGGTATGAATTTTACATGTAAAATGGTACTTGCTAATTATAACGAACCATTTGTATCCTCGGTCCATCGAGGACCGACTGACGACTTGGTGAGGGTCGCCGGAGTTCGATGAATGAGGGCGGCTGAGAACCAGTCCCTATGGCGCTCAATAGGGAAAGCCTATGTCCAGCAGTGGACGATTCCCGGCTGAAATGATGATGATTTGTATCTTTAGTCTCATTACTGGGTTTAATAAGGACGTAATATCTTAGTATTATGAAACTATAATGTGGCGACGAGCCTGCCATTTATTTGATGGTAAGTCAATGAATAGGGCACTGCGCTAGTCCGTTATTAAAATCTTATAAGAGTTGGTAATTACAAATTAAACTGGATATAACGTCCTTCAAATAGAAAAACAGTAGATATTGTGTTGGTTCTAGTCAACCCTGTTGTATGCAAAAGATTTCCCATCTTTTAATTTTCGGGATTAATACCCATTATGTAGTTTAGGGTATTTATCATTATTTCGTAATTTAAAGTGGTGTACTTATTTAGGGGGATAGTGGAGGAGCTCTGTCAGCCGAACGGAAGGATAAGCGGTATGAGTTATTAGGTTTGTAGTCATTTTACACTTTAATAGAAATTGAAATAAATAAATCTACATTATTATTTATTTAAAATGTGGTAGATTATTAGATTAATTAAAATAAGATATCTACCATTGATTACTTTCTTCTAAGATTCTTTATCATTCATAATTCATTTTTGCTTTACCCTTGGTGAAATCACGGAACAATAACTAAAGTCATAACTTTGTGGTTGAAATATTAATGCAAAATTAATTAATAAATATTTAATTTTATTGTTGTTCTCACATTTGATTAAGTCATGAAAATTTAATAACGCCTAATGTATTTGATATTCTTTCGCAGGAGTGGTGTCATGGGGAATAGGCTGCGGTAGAGCTGGATATCCGGGAGTCTACACTAGAGTTACTAAATATTTGCCTTGGATACGAAAGAATGCTCAACTAGGCTGTTTTTGTGCTAATAATTAACGATATCGATTCTTAAATGCCTAATATGCCTGCTTAGTGTTATTTATTTAAAATTTAATAAGGTGTTATTCATGAGTTTGGTGGTTACTTAAGCACAGAGATAAGAAATTGCTAAGATTTGGATTATAAATTATTATAAATGGCATTTTGTTATTCTAAAATAAAGTGTAATGATTTTAAATTTATTAAAACTAATAAAAATATCTATCTATTATCTATTTAATATTAATGCATAGAGAAATATTAAATATAGATACGTGACAGTGATTTGTTTTTAATTTTCGAAAAGATAATTGAATGAATGACTACATTTTAAAAGACGCCACAAAGAGTAAAATAAGTAAAATATATTTTTTTCCAAAAAAGTGCGACAATTATGGGTCTTATTTCTAAAAAGCGATATCTTCCGGACAACCAACACTAATTGACAGAGACAAATTTTTATGGAGTGATAGTTACTGAAAAACACTATCTCTTGGTTATGGTTTGTTTTTGTTTCCCCCTTAATTACGTCTAGTAATTTTTATGACCAAAAAAAATAAAGTAAGTGTAACTAATAAATCGTATATTTTTCTACAAAAATAAAAATAATCACAATCATAAATAGAACGTCTTGAACAAAAAAATATATATTTAAATTAAGCAGTAGCGACTTTTCTCTTAAGAACACTGTCGGCATTAAAGAAGTCTTTTTCGTGGAAGAGTGGGAGTCCTTCCAGTTTGAGGATAGCGTCAGGTGCCTCCTGTGTGGTCGTGTACGAGGGGTTCAGTGGATGTAGAGGTCCCAATGCGGTCACTGCGGTTCTACACTCATCGTTACCTAGTAGGTAATGAGTGCCGTCACCCGTGCGTATGATTCTGTTTTTTACCTTAATTGAAAGAAGTTGAAATGATTATAATATAGGGTAAAGGACTCTTTTACTGGCATGACAGTTGCGGGCGTTTTTTACTGAACATTTATTTTGTATAATTGAGTCGTTCGTAACGTATTGATAGGCAGGTTTGAAGTTTCATATGCTTTGTATTGCGATGTAGGTTAGTATCAACATCATTTAATATGAATCAGCTGCTGTGCCGCTTAATAAAACTTACTGAACATCAGCCCTAATTCGCAGGTTTATGACGTCTTTTTTACTGCAATCGTCTATACTCTCATACATATATTCCATTCCCAAGCTAAGAAAATGCATTTATTTTAGTTTCCCAATCAATGCAATTTACAAGAAGGTATTCGAAACACCATTTGAACAGAGATTTGGACCAAGCGTGACGAGGAAAATCGGCAATATATTTCAGTCTTCACTTGCCGATTAGTGTTGTAAAATTTTTCACCGATATTAGTCATGCATCATAAAAATCATCGCTGGTGTATATTTTATAAAAATAATAGTAAAAAATATTTTGTACATACCATTTCTGGAGAAGCGGTTTTCAAATCGTACGCCAATCCAAGCTTCTCCCAGAGTTGAATAATGAATGCTGATGAATTCAGATGTGTCGAGAGTTCCGCTGCCTTGTAATCCCAGGGGAACGTGTGGTGGTAGTTGTGCCAGCCTTCGCCGAAGGTTATTAGCGAGACAAACCAGGACTCTACTGGCTGCAAGTTCCTAGAGTGAAAGAACAAATTTAACAAAATCGGTGGTCAGCTGATCGGAGTATATTATATTTAAATGTAAACAACTTGTAGTGTAAACTGTAAAATTCATCATTGTGGCCGAGGTAAGTATGGCGCGGTATGAGATTACATTTCTATTTTTTTGAAATTTTTATTTAAGAGCAACAAAAAACTGTTAAACATTATAAAAGTAAAGAATGTTTTAGGATGGCGAGCGCAGTAGAATACCAAACAATACTTTTTAATTAAAGGTGTTTGATAGTGTTTCTACTGTTTATAGGCGGTCATATTGCTTACCATCAGGGGAACGGTAAGCTCGTCTCATCATTCAAAGCAATAAAAAAAAGAATATTATTACATAGGTACTGCATTAATGAACATGTAACCAACACCACTGTTCACAGCTGTTAACCTCGGTTACATATTATAGTCCTTTAAATAATATTATGTGTTAAAGATATCTTTCAAATATTATATTTTTACTTTTTAAAATAAATGTTAATTATAGAACAAAAATAAACAAAACTTACAATTATCGATACTAATATTATAATGGGTGACGCTTACTATTAATAACTTGGGTGTTCATGATTGGTTTTACTACCGTACTTACTTGTCATAAGGTCTTGTTCCGTAGATATGAGCTGCGCTGTTCACAAGCCATGCCCCGTTTAGCGAGAATGCATAACGGAAGAAGTAAACCACTAGGAGTGACTTCCACCATACCTCGTTGAAATAGTATACAGGGACTAACATTGGCAACAGGATCGCAACAGCCAAGTAGAGGGGATAATAGTACCTAAAGGAAAAAAAAATAAGAGTTCATATGATGAAGCACGTTTTTATGAATTGAACTAATTATAACAATCTGTACTTGTATAATTTATCAAACTATATTCATTCCTAATCCTTAAAATTTTGCTTTCGGATCCTTTGGAGCTTTTACCTTTATGGCATTTAGAGCCCATAAAATCTTACCAGGAAGGCATCACTTCGTAAATTTAATACATACTTCTTTTGGTACATGACCATCCAGTCGGCTTGCAAGTCGCTCATGTCTATTTTCCTGCCCAACTCGATAACATACGGATGCTTCTTCTTCATCAGCCAGCCAATGTGGCAGAAGAAGAAGCCTCGCTTCGAGTTGTGAGGATCGCCGTCGGTGTCGGAGTAACGATGGTGGAGGCGATGGTCCCGCGCCCAGACGAACATTGAATTCTAAAATATTATCTCTCAAGCCATTAAAAAACTTTGATAAGTGTACAAAATTATGAATTCATCAATATTTCTCTTGTTTTGTTACACTCGTGTGGAGAAAATGTTTATCTTTCCTCTTTTGTGTATGAAATTTTTAAAGTTCACTTACCTGGCCCGCCATGGTTTGCATCAATATCAGAATGAACCTGAGAATAGGTTTCGCTTTAAAAGATTTGTGTGTGTAAAATCTGTGAGCTCCTATTGTTACACCTTCAGCCGCCAGGTATGCCACGAGTAATGCTAAAATACATAATTAATTGGAATTTACCTTCTATGGGATATGTATCTCAAAACATTCATAATTAAAAAAAAGCCATAGTCTCTCATATTTTGTTCAAATCATGAACAAGTAGATCAAAGTAGATAGAGCAAGAATTAAAGCATGAATAACTAAAAGAGTTAAAACTGAAACTGATATTAAACCAATGTCGTTAAGCATGGTTACAACAATCTTCGCTTTGAATCATAGGACTCAATGATAGGATGTTAACATAATAATTAAGGTACTCAAAGATTTAAAGCAGCTGATCTTAAGTTGGTTTGATAAAATTCTCGATTTCGATATGGTGATGTTTTTTTGTGTGTTTTTTTGATAGTTCACTATTTAGATTAACTTCCGACTGCCCTTACCCCTTTACATTGTAAAGTACATGCACTAAATTGTTTCAATTGATTCTGAGAGATCTAAATTATTGTATTAGAAAAACTAACATCATTTTTGCCACATCTGGAAATCGAACCCTGGACCAGTCTACCCTGATATAGGTTTCGTATTAAGGTGGCGCGAGGCGTTGGTATCATTATATACATTTTAATATTATATTCGAAATAAATATTTTGGTAACGATTTATAAGCGAAACAACAATGGTAACTTACTCCACAAAAATGTTCTAAATCCAGTTTGTCCTGTGATAACTAAAAAAAATCCAACCAGCCCCAATAAGTGCAAAATTAGAAATCCAATCACATTTCTCCACACCCACGTGTGTTTATAAGAATAATCGGTTCCAATTATTTTTGGTATAGTATTTTTTTTAAGATCCACATCTTCCAATTCATAAATATCTTTATATTTTTGATATTCCACATTTTTAGTTTGTGATTGGAATTGAGTGATGCCAGCCATTTTCGAGCCACTAGTTTTTGGAGTAGTCGTTCTCTTGATACTGATGTTTGAGATTAACCGCCAACCTTTATAGTAGAAAACTGGTCTATTGTTTCAAACGCTGAAGCGCATTGTATTCGATTGGAATTGTGCAAGGACTCGGGCCACGGCTAATTTCTGTAATGTCTTCATTCTGATATGTTGCGCTAATATTATTCTTTTCTCGAATACCGAATTGAAACTTTAGTGTTAGAAGCAGTCAGAAATCAGGGGGCTGACGCCAGGCAGGCGACTGAACGTAAAAATTTGCCAAAAATTTTCTGCAACATTGAAATATATTTGGGCGACTCTATATTGGTATAGGACAAGGAAAGTGAAAAAAGTGCTATAAATTAAATCGTTAAAAGAAGTGCGCGTATTATAAGTAAAAAAAAATCTCTCAATTATGTTCGCGTTGTAAATTGTAATTGCTTTACTCTAACATAAAGTCTCCGCAAGAAGGTTTAATGCAAGTAATTCTCATATCTAGATAAATGTATGGGATGTTGTATGGATCAAAATGAATATTTAAATGCAATTGGCATTATAAGACGGATATTATATTACAATTTTGATATTCTAGAAATTGGAGAACATAATGGAAGAAAATTTTAAAAGAATTTATTGAAGTTGGAAGAAGACAGTAGATACTCGTATTTGAAGACCTGTGTAATATGGATGATGCCTTTTGATGCATAATAAGACATAAATTTCATAACATAATAAGAGAATTTTCGAGAACAAGCGAAGTGACACAAACCTAATGCAATAAGTAATAAAATTCGATAAACAATCTACGCACAATCTAACTTTCATACAAACTCGGAATTTTAATTAAAATTTTTCTATGAATTTACATTTTGTGGGTAAAAAAATCATTAAGAATGCCGATGGTGATGGAAAATCTCTCTTTTGTTTACGTGTTCCTAAGAACGCCCTTAATATGGGGCAGGCATTATTCCTGTTTTTAGTCGCCAGTATATTGAGTGTGAGTACTTAATTAATTATATTATTTATGCATTCATGGGTAAATCATTGGAGATTCTTATTGTTTTATTTCCACAGGTACAAGGGCAAAGAATTAACAGTTCATGTGGTAAATACATTGATAACTTTAATCTTTTTTTTCGAAATGATTTTATTTGAAAAAGCAATGGAACATTTTTATTCAAAATATCAATTTTGACCGGATTAACGTCTTTTCGAGAAATTACGTCAGAATATGTTAGAAATTTGTCTGATCTGGCAACTAGCATCTGGATTGTTCTAGAATGCGGGATAGCGGGAAAGAATCGGCGCATTGTCGGCGGCACATCGGTCCAGCCCCACGAATATCCTTGGTTGGTGGCATTGATGCTTGGACCCAAGTTACATTGCGGCGGCGCTATCATCACTGATCTGCATATTCTGACGGCTGGACATTGCATTACGTTCGGGTTAGTGCCTTTGTTTTGGACGATACTGATAATGACCTACTTACAAAATGTTTTTGTATTCAAATTTCTGTCTGCAGTGATAGGTGAACGCTAACTTAATATGCATTTAGTAAAATAGATGATCTTAAGAGAGAATTGTATGCCATTAAAAATAGTATTGTTGCTATATCTTGAGATCTAGCTTAATATTAATTCCAGGGTCCATTATCGTGATCTTTCTGTATATATTGGGATGCACGATCGCTTAGACGCCTCGTATTCTGTGCTCCGTGTTAAATATGGGATTAAACATCCAAAGTTTACCTCGAACGCTGTAAGGGATATAAATGATATTGCAATTCTGACACTCGAGAAGAAACTAACATTCTCAGATAAAATTCGGCCGCTATGTTTGCCGCGGAAGGGTACGTTTATTGAGTTATTATTTTAATATTTATGCCTGTTTTCATGGGGCTTTGAATATTTTAACACCTAAAACCACTCACAATAAGATAAGACGTGGGACGTAAAATGTTAACGGAGAATAATATCATTGCTTTTGTTACTAAATATAAAGTAATGTAAGTAAAACTCGTCAGAAAAGTATCTAAATAACTGTTTTAACTATTTTAAGTTTTCTAATATCCAATAATACGTTTGTTGCAGACATGCATTTCCACGCTATGCCCTTAACTGTTGCCGGTTGGGGCAAAACGAGGCAGGGGGCTCTAGCGTCATCTAGATATTTACTAGAAACAAAAGTTCAAATGGTGGACTCTGAAAAATGCCAGAAATCAACAATTTATAAGGACAATCTTGTTAGCGACACCATGATGTGCGCTTATAATCGAGGGAAGGATGCCTGTCAGGTGTGTATACATATAATATTTTTTGCTGTTGGTAAGATATACTTTTTACCTATATCCGCCCAGATAGTGACCACCAGTACAAAAGGTGTTAAAACCCGCCATAGTGGCCCACGTAAGTGTGTCGCATTTCGGGATGAGCCTGTGCATATCCGGTTACAATAGGCCGGCGTAACTGTGTCGACTGCCGAGGAGTAATCATCTCTCCTCAGGTGACATTTTATTGGACCCTACTCCACTTCCATCAGATGCAGTGCGGGCACTTTACTGTGTCCACATATAAAAATAAGAATACAAATATATAGGATCTATATATTGTGTTTAATCTTGTGATGCTACTTATTTTTATAGGGTGATAGCGGTGGACCTTTATTTGCTACACATCCATTCACAAAAAATAAGAAATGGTATCATGTTGGTAAGTTTAAAAATCAAAAAAAAAAAAAAATATGAATAGTTTAATATGTTGTATAGGTTTTATTGGACGCTCATATTTTTATTCAAAGGTATCGTATCGTGGGGAATAGACTGCGCCAAGCCTGAATATCCGGGTAAGTAATGTGCTTAAAAAGCATAAAATCTTTACTTTTCTTTATAATGATAGAAAACGTAGCGGACAAGAGGAAAATCGGTTGAAAGAAAAAGTCGTGGTTATAGAACATCCGCGAGTGGACGGTGATTGCTAGCGCTGTAGAAATATTTCACCTTCCACCAAAGATCAAAAAAGATATGCTAAGTTGACTGACAATCTTCACTAGTTGGGGAGGCACTACAAGAAGATATCTGCCGTCCTGAGGGCTCTTGTTCATTCCCCGGGTCGGGATGTTTTTTATTAAATTTTCTTGCTCAGTATCAGCCCGGAGTCATGAATTTGTGCCGGATATGGCGATAGGTTCGCCCGTATCACGTCATGATAGAGTACACATTTAACCTGGGATAAACGCGTGTAAAAATATAATAATTGTGACTATTTTGTTTGCAGGCGTTTACACAACGGTATCTAAATACATAGACTGGATAAAGCAACAGACTAGAGATGGAGTATATTGTGTTTAGACTGCGCATTGTATTATTTTTTATTAAAGAATAAAAGAAAGTATCCTGTAGAGAAATTTATAAATTGCCTTGTTTTATTGCTACTTTTATTGTAATCATCAAATGAGTGCAATTTTCAGAATATTGCTGCACGAGCTTTTTTTTTATAAACTCTTCCACTTTAGTGGTGTATTTATGTATTTGTCTTTGTGCTTACACATAATATTTGCATTGAAACTTTTTTTTATTCTTGACGACATGCCTAAATGCGACCTTTGGATAAGAGGTCGAAGTAAATTCGAAGGTACCTAATGGTCATTGTATTCAAAAGTCTACATTTCCTGTGATTATATTAGTCAATAACGTCTATTATATAATATAAAATCGCCTCCTACTTATACACCACTAGCTTTTAATTATCAGAAATAAAAAATAAATTAGCTACTGCCGTTACTGAATACATTTTTATAACATAACATCAAGTCATGCTAATTCTTGGCGTAAGTAAAATTAAACCTTCGTGTTATATAAATCAAACAGAATTTGCAACCTACTTATCATAGGACCGTGACCTTATGGAAGAAATTCCCGCTTAGCGAAATTCTGGATGTACGCCAGAATTTCTTGGAATGCTTCGCCAGATCAATAATATAGTATTTTATTCGTTTATAATTACTTTATCGGTGGAATAAGGAATTAGGCCTCCAACATCTATGAGGACCTTACAGATTATGTAGATCGACGGGTAACATTCAAGGATTTATAAAATAACTGTTTTTTTTATGATTAAAAGATTATATTTGGCATTCTAGAGATTGAAATTATAACAGACAACCTAGTAGGTTCGCATCGCCTGTTCATATATAGAACATAAATAAACACGATGAACCTTCCCTGCACATAGACTCTGCCCACACCTTCGTCGATACAGGCGTGAGCTTACCTTATTTAAGTGAAATTCCATGACTAAAAATCTTGTATTCAACGTAACGAAGCCGATAAGAAAATAAATAACTTAATTATAATTTCCATTTTGTATCGGTAAACGCATGTCGAATTTTTAACACACTTCAGTTTCGAAACCTTTTGTTACGGCTATTTCGATTAATCCAAGTTGTTAAACTCACTAATGAGCATTAATTGTTTTCATGGCACCTTAGAATGACAGATAAGAATTATAGTTCTAATGTTTGTGATAAACTCGGAGTGGTATTTGCAAGGACATTATACTGTGAATAATTTCTCCGTTTTAAATCCGTTTGGAAGGTAAATAAGCCAGCTTCGCGGAAGAAAACAGTGCTGTGAATGTGTTATGTGTTCAGTGTACTTTATTAATTAAAATGTTTTACCGATATTTCATTGCTTACTTGTTCGTCGGAATTGATCAGGTTTGATAAATTTGTTTTTTTTTTATGGAGTTTCCGAACGAAGATATGCTTAAAGAACAATTGTTTTAGGTTTTCCCGAAAAAGGCATTGGATTGTGGTAAGTAAATTTATACTTTTTCTTCGTATAATTACTTAGAAACTGGCGAGGTTTTAGATTTAAATTATTCAATTATTAGGAGAATACATTTAGCTATGAGTAAAAACACTAAATATAATTTCTTAGAGCAACGTTGTAGATAGAATATAGGTAGTCCATTGTAATCGTTTCAAGTCACAACATTGGTAATTTGGCATCTAGTCTTTTCTATTTGTTATACAGGCAATTACTATTAGTCATTAACTTATTTTGAATGAATAATAACAGAATGCGGGAAACCATCGGATGCTGTTGTGTCGATGAGGATAGTGGGCGGTCGGAGAGCAGAACCCCATTCCTTTCCTTGGACAGTGGCCATATTAAAAAACGAGAGAATGCATTGTGGAGGTGCTGTGGTCACTAACAAACATGTTTTGAGCGCTGGACATTGTTTCAAATGGTTTGTATTAGTTGTACTTGTTATTAATTTGTTGTGTTTATGAGTTTTTGATAGTATTGTAGTTATTTATAAACTTTTCATCGAAGAGAGAAAACGATTAGTTAAGGGCTAGGTGTATTGATTATAATATTTTGTATTATAATCAAATTTCTACTGGAAAAGTCCCTAGTCAGTAGTTGCGAGCTAAGAAGTTAAAATGAGAAAATTAATAAATTTCAGAAATGTTGCGTTGTTGTCTGCAGATTTTTTTCATTTTTTCAATCATTTAAGTGATGAAAAGAGTTCATCTTAACATTGAACATAATGAAATGCTAGATAATCTTTACACCAATTAGATTCGATTAAGAAAATAGATCGATATTTTGGTGCCATGTGTAATTTTTTAAATAATTGTATCTGTTATGGTTTTATTTGACCACCTATTATTTATAGCTTTGCATCATATTAAGTTATCTGGTAGAGAATGCTTATGGCACTTATTCCGCCTATGCAACATATATAATTTGTCAAATAAGTTAATTTACAATGAGAATCAAAAGATAAAAAATATGAACTATATATTATTATACATAACAATGTCCTTACATTATATCAATCACATACAAGCTGCTTTATATTTTTTTACATGATATAACCGATGAGATCTATTATTTCAGGGATGACTTCAAATCAATGAAAGTGCTCATAGGTCTGGACAATCTCGATGATTTGTCGAACGTTGAAAAGCGAACTATATCAAACGTGGTTATTCATGAAGATTTCACGTCGACAGCGGTTAGAGACGAGAACGATATAGCGATAGCTACGCTAAATCACCCGGTCACGTTTGGCGATACGATAGTACCAATATGTTTGCCGTTGCCAGGCGAGTATATGCCTTCGATGTTTTAATGGGTGACTAACTAGTCAGTATTTTGAGTGTTGCAATTATTTGACATAAGGAAGAAAGTGCCAAAAGTGTACTTAGTTATAATATTGATTCATACTGTTTATTATAATTGTCTAATAAGTAATAAAATGAAACCGTACCGTAATTTGCGACAGTTGTATTTTTTTACGTCTACATTAATATTATATGTAGTATTCATAATATTATTATATAGTAGCTTGAACTTTACTAAAACGAGGAAAGCGAAAGTGTAATTTTTATTTAAAGGGATATCTAAGTAGGTACTCTTGAAATTTTATCGTCAGGCATTAATCTACACAAATAATGATTATTGATTAAAAATAGTTCTTCGGTATTTTGTGAATAGCACATATAACGTTATTATCATATTATTGTAATACATAGGTGAAGATTTCGCTGACAGAGTAGGAACGATAGCCGGCTGGGGCCGGATGGGCGTGGAGAAATCATCCTCAAGGGTCCTCTTGAAGGCCTCTCTACGAATACTCTCGGACGAGAAGTGCATGCAGTCGCAGCTGGCACAACATCTCAAGCCCACGATGATGTGCGCTTTCTCTAAAGGAAAGGACGGGTGCCAGGTAACCTGATAGGAATTTGAAGTATTTAGGTACTAAATTCTATGCTGTTGTAGTTTGCGCGGCATTTCAATGATATTTGTAAATTAGTTGTTATTTATCTGAATTGTTTTTGATACTAGAGTATGACTCCTTTAGATGGACTCATATGGCTCTGAATTAAGAAATGAGATTTTACTACGTGATAATTATTACGATAAAATAATTAAATGCTGGTTGTCAGTATATTTGTCATGATTCTACAAACAAATGTATACTTTAGGTATTTAGGTGTTCTGCATTTTATATACCATATTTTTACATAGATAACATTAATAATAACCATATCTTTTTCTACAGGGTGACAGTGGAGGGCCTTTGATAGTCTTTCAACCTGCAGGAAAATATGTGCAAGCAGGTAAATTGTGTAATTGTAATTAACGTTCAAAACATTCAAATATTGAATTGAATTGAAGCCAATATTTGTATCATAATCACTATCCTTTTTTCCCTTCAATGTGAGGACGATGCAACCATTTTTAATTAAGTATGACACATGTTGTAGATTTTTTTTTAATTTTCGGTCATCCGCCTTCCTGACTGATATAAGTGTTCGCGCCATAGAAATAGAACCCAGACGACGGGACTTTTATAGCCTAAATATACCTACTACTAAGATATTACCTAAGGGAGTGATTACTTATTGGAAATGTACAATTAATATTTAATTATCTTTGAAATATGTAAGTATGTTCAATTAAAATTAGCAATCAGTCTACCTTTATTTTTTTGCAGGAATTGTCTCCTGGGGTATTGGGTGTGCAGATCCAAGATATCCAGGTAAAGATTATTATATAAATTTATAGTCCGAAGGTTAAAATTTATAGTTTTGTTTAAAACAAATATTATAATCCGGCATCATGATGCCATTATCTTCCAGACAACCGATGCGACGTGAAATACTAAAAGGCTTTCCTCTTATGTTTTGGGCGGTGTCCAAGAAACCACATCATCTAATTTGCCTTTTCTCCAATTTTTTTCTACGTTTATATAAAAGTCCATGTAGATACGGATTAAAGGTCCCATCAAACAGTAGGTAGCTAGGTAGTTTTTGTATTGATACAATGTATATATTATTACTTAAGGTACTTATTTGTCAAATATCTAAACACGGTATATACATTCAGTGAACATTTCACCAAAATTACATGTTATTTGAGACCAATAGTAAGATGTAAAATATGATGATAATGAATAATATATAATTACTTAACCTTATTTTTCTCATTTAAGGAGTTTACACGAAAGTAAGCAACTACATCGATTGGATAATGCAACACCTGAAAGGCGGCGAGATGTGTAATTGATAAAAGAAATGGCAGGCGTTATTAAATTGATTTGTATTATTAAAGTATATAGGTACCTACTTAGTTATTATTAAAGTTTAAACAGTAAATAAATGAATTTTATTTATATATATATTTTCCTCTGTATGCACTGTAGACCTAGATACTCATGTCTCATTGGTGAATATAGTTTGAAGTTTGAGCTAAGCCCAACACTGGCATGTTTGTTTATAGTATGGAAGGTAGAGGTAAGGAGCACCGTCTGATATGGAGGGGAACTCGAAAAAGTGTCCAGCATTTGCTGAAAATAGAGTTTCAAGTACCTACTACAATAGCGCTGGCGTACGAAAAACTACGATACGAATGTGGTTGCTTTAATAGTGAGTGAAGTAAGCCAAATGAACAAATTAAATCTTTTCATGAGTCAAGTAGTCAATAAACCTTTCTACCAATGTAAGTATATTCAATAAGTTTAAATATTTATACTCTTTACATAAAGTAATTTTTTCAAATTTTGTATAAAACGATTTGACACTTGTTGCAAATGTAAATATAAATAATTATTCTGTTTACGCAATTATTTACATAATTAACATGAAATTCTTCATTAAATTTTTTCATTAAAATTTTATCCTATACGATCGCAGCGCCACCCTTATTTTCCCTGTTTTGATGGACACTTTTTGATACACTGAGACGGTGCTCCTTACCTCTGTTTATAGATGTACGAAAAAAGAGATATTATCAGAATACATACATACCAATTTGACATAAATTATTGCATAAATATAAGTTTAAGAATTCATTTGTTTTTATTAAAAACAGACAACAAATTACTGTGTTTACTTTTGAATGACGTATCAATTAAATCCATAGAATTACATTTCTGAACGTCGCAAGTATAATGTAGCTAAATGAAAGAGAACTCTATTATTGACGTGTATATTTATCCTTGTCTAACTAAAGTCGTTTGGTAAAATGTTGACGAGAGAGCTTATGTTATATGTCGAAATTTAGTGTATTTTTATCTTAGTTACATTTCGTTTTCCTTTCTTTTGTTTGACGGTCGTTCACTCGTCTGTTTTTCGTTGATTTGGCCGTTCCTGGCCTAGTTTTGCTGAGTTTCATTCCCAATTTATCTCCAATGTAGTTATTTAATCCCTTATTTTTATAATTTGTTGACATGATTAAGTGATCAATATAAAATGCCTGGAATAAGAAAGTATCGGCGTGATACCAGCGAAGTCAGCTGTTGTTTAAAATATGTTATATTTGGTGTTAATGTTTTGTTCTGGGTAAGGTCGATTTTTATTACTTTTATTATTCTTGACGACGGCAATTGGAGTAGAAGAAACATGTTACAATACTTATAACGCATAAATCCTAACCGTAATCCGAACCTAAATCTTTCATAAGTATGGCTTTATTATTACATCTTAATAAAAAAAACATCTCCGCTGCTTACTTCCATTATAGATGACTATAAGATGTTTCATCTCATTGCACGTTCTTAATGTAGTCAAACGTTGTTATTGTATCTACTTTCTAACCATTGGGGTCAGTGAATACATCATTACTCATATTAATTGCGATAATATAACAGTACTTTGTGTCTTAAACCAATAAGATCGTGAACTTGTCATGCTAAACAGTTATTACGTTTGGTTGGCCTTTGCTTTCGCAAAAAATAATTGAATATATAGATTTCATTCTAAATTTGAAATCATAAAAGAATTTTAAACAAAAGTCACAAATTCAACAAATCTTTTAGAAAATGTTATAATAGCTGATTAAAATATCCAAAGCCTAACAAATAATGAGTTGGTTGCAATACTTTTGTTGTAAAATTATTGTCCAAAATAGCAATAATTGACTTACAATTAAACTTTTAGTATTTTTGCTTATGTAGCATATTTAGGTTTATTATTTTGCAGATTAACAATGTCATGAGTCATGTTAATAAAATCAGGTGAAGGTTTTTAACAATATTTTCATGGATAGGCCATTTCATGCATATATGCTTCTAGACCTATGCTTCATAATTTTTAAAGGATTTTTAAATTAGATTTGGAACAAATAGTATATTTGACCCTATATGGAATATTCTACAGCCTTCCTAGCTGACAGTGACTGAAGAAAGTGATGGGAATAGTTCTATCATTCTATTTGTAAACCAAGTAAACTGTTGTATGAAAATGCAGAAAAAACTGTTGTCTTGCACCACACTATCCCACTTATAAATTTTAATTATGAAATTCAAGGATACTCAATTTTGTTCACTAATTTTAATAATAAGAAAATTTTATATATTTCACTACTGTAATGGAATTAAAATAATATAAACAAATGAATTTATTTGATAGATTATCTGACTTCAATAAAACAAATTAAGTATTTGGGCAATTTGTGCCATGTTTGGTATTCAACTGAGTGAGATAAAGGTAGCAGAATAAGCTGAATACTGAATAGTACTTGTTTAAAATGTTTATTGGAAGTAAACACAACACATATATGTGTAAACATAATATTATGTAAATGCATTTGGCATATTTTATAATGTAGACCATAAAATGTAAACATACACAATGCAAATTTTATTCTGGAAAAGGTCATTCATGCAAACCTAACATGACCATTTATTTTTCGTCTCAAAACGGGACATCGGTTTATTTACGTTAAGTATAGGTTCTCAATGTAAAAAAAACAACTCACGCTTTTTAGAAAATTTGTACTTCGGCGGTCGAGCGTTGGATGAAAATTCGGAAAATCTCGTCTTCCCGAACAACCACAAAGATAAATTTTTAACTCAAGACTCATCTCATCATTACACACATTTTATTCACTAGAGAAAAGATTCGTAGGCGTTGTAGTAGAGTAGCAGCCCGGTCGGCTCTTAAATTTTCGCACGGTTTCGAAAAATGGATCAATTTTGTGTCCTGAGATTTTTGTGGGGACACAGGATAGATTACCGAAAAAAGGGACAGTCCCGTTGAAAACCGGACGTCCGGTCACATTATGCAAACCACAAGTAACACCTAGTCTTTTATAAAGGCTTCTTTAGTTTCCATAAATAAAATGAACTGGAATTTTCAATATTAATATACATAAATAACGATGATGGTAAAAAGGGAATAAACACTGCAATTTGACCTAATTATATTTATAATACACAAACTCAACTATTATGGCTTCGAATTTATTAATAACCGAAAATATTATATACATTAATTAAAGTACAATCAGTTTTATCAAATTCAATTTCTGTTGAATATTTTCCTGTGGTAGAATTATTTTTTTGTTTAAATACAATTTTAATACTTGTAGGTTTTTGTACCTCAAATGAAATAAATTTTTGGTACATCTGTCAAAATCCAATTTTTCATAAATGCGAAAAGCTGGTAAGTTGAAACTTATATCAAATACACTTGTTCAGTTTTTTAAAGTAACAGAATAGGCATATCCATTTTTATAATATAAATAGGAAAGTAATAGCAGTCTATAATTTTTTACGGTTGAACCACTGAACCTGTTTCGATGTAATTTGCCATGGAGATAGTGAAAGTCTCTGGGAAGGACTTAGACTCCTTTTTGTCTCGGGAAAATATATAGCATGAATTTTATTCCAGAAACCTATCATGGATATGGAACCGCAAGCAAAGCTAGTGTTTTTAGATTAAACTGTGTCATACAGTCATAGGAAATTTTTGAGTTTGCTATACTACTACACTCCACATATCTTAACACCACTACATTTGTGCCTCAATATTAGCAATTATTGTTATTACTTTGTCAATGTTACAGCTCTATAATGCTATAGAGAGCAAGCCTACAAAAGTTACAAATTCCTATCACTCATAACTCAATCTCATACCATTTATATATTAGTAATGTAAGAACTAAAAAACAAAACATATAAAATGTATATTTTAGTCAAGTATGTTTTGTATGCTGGTCTAAATCCAACTATTTAAAATCTGACCTGTATAGTTAATATAATAGCTTAAATAACAGCTTACAAAATTTTAATGCATAATTTTTGATATAGACAATCATTTGGTTGAAATAAAGCACACATATTGTGTCATCAGTGAAAGGCATAATCTTCAAGGCTATATTGTGATTTTAATATTTCCTTGTTCACAGTTTCTTGGTTTGATAATACTGGCTGTTGGTGTGTGGGCATGGACTGAGAAAGACACTTTCAACAATTTATCTAGACTAACCAGTATAGCTTTGGACCCAGCATTCTTATTGATATGCATTGGTAAGTTAAATATGAAATGAATCTCTTGTATAAATATTAAACTAAATTCTTTGTGGACATATTGTAAATCTTACAAAAAAAAATATATTTTCATTCTCATGAAAACTTACATCATATTTAATTAACATTTTAAACAGTTTATTGAGACATGTATGACCAAATGTACTTAATATAACTAAGCCAATAAGTCCCAAAACTTAATTCATAGTGAAAAAGATGAGTTTATTAGTAAAATTTAGCTGCTTCAATGACACATTATGTATAATTATTAAGCCCTTCGATATTGTTATAATTTCTCGTCTAAAGAGATATTTTCTGTTTTTTCCTTTAGCTCTGACATTTTAATGCAACATGTTCATTTACCTGGTGTATATCATGTATAAATAATAGATATAAAATGTACTAGCCAACATCCTTAATGCATTTATACGTTATAATATCTCAGGAAAACTACACCATTTTTATTTTCACTAATAGGAAGCTACATTACTCCTGAGTGCTATAGGCTAATTTTATCTTGGGAAAATATTTAATTCCGGTAAACATTTTCATGCAGGCGAAGCTGCGGGCAAAAGCTAGTAATATATAATATAAAGCACACAGATTATTAAATAATACCTATTAGTTAAATAAATCTATCAGAGATTAATAGAACTAATGAAACTTTATCAGAAAATCTTTGGTGATATATTATGCTGTAACAGACGCAAAGACTGCCAAATGGATTATTATATTTTGGCGTAGATACTTATATAATAAAAAGTGAGAGTTATGAGAAACCTTATTTACATGGTAAGATGCTATTTTCCATTTGACTTAATATTTGATCTGATAAGTATTTACAATTTAAATCTTCAAAAAAATGAACAAATATATGTCATATTAGCAAAGTTGATGTAACAAAAGATTGTGTTGTTTTGCAGGCACGATAACATTCATAATTGGGTTCACGGGCTGCGTGGGCGCACTGCGTGAGAACACGTGCTTACTGGCTTGCGTGAGTATTATACTATTGTTCAACAATTTCAGGGTGAACAGTTTAATAGCTCAAACTAGTTATAGGGGAGAGTGAGAACGATTGAACACTTAAATTTGATATCATGTTACTCAAAAACAATCAGTGGGACAATGTTGCCATCATAACAAAATGGTGGAAGCTAAAACTGTAAAATGTAGGAATAAGTCTACACAAAATATCTCCGAATGTCACATATCAAATTTTTCAATTAATAGCCATAGAAAGAATTCCCTAGAATATATATATTTTATTATAAATACTTAATAATAAAAAAAACTTTATGGAGACCAGAAAATCAAGATATGTCTAAAAAGAAAAGTCTTAGTTTACTCTTTTTTTTCCAACAAATTAGAATAAGTTTGAAGAAACAAAGGTGGTAGCCGTATTGTATCTGTTTCATACTCATTAATTTATAATGTTGCACATGCATATTATGAATGTATTGAATAAATTTACATAATAGTGTTTAATTTTACGGCAGGTATTGTGATGGATATGCATTCAATCATAGATGTATTTTGATGTTTGAGTCATTTTTGAGGTCTGACCAATTTTTTTTATTAGTTTTAAGCCTTAACATTGTAAATCTAACATTTTTCCAATAAGAAAATGTTTTCAGAAAATTTGGTTGCACAAATAAGAATTGAGGCTTTGTTGGACCGATTTAATTTTGTAGTTGGTTACAGCTAGAATCTACATTTCAACCATATTGTTCCTGATATGGTGTAATAGATACTAGAAATAGAAACTTGAGTTACATAATACAAAGTGATAAGTGATGTAAGACCATAACAAGATCAGTGTTTAGTTACTCGTACATATAGTAGAATCAGTATCTTACTAATACAATAAATGCTAAAGTGTATGGATAATATATATTGACATGTTTTCACAACAAAAGTTTTCGGATTTTATCGCGTTTTTTATAATATTTTAATTTTCTTCCCATGTTTCAAGTTTTCATAATCACGGGGCGGACTGATGTGTTGGTCGTCCATAAAGTCAAAGTTACAATATCTACCTACATTTTACAATTAAATATATATTTTTTTCGCGATTTTCGGATATAAGAAAATAAGTTTTATTTCGAAGTCTAACATTCGCGTAAACGTAAGAAATCAGTATGTTGATATGTTTTTTGAAAATTATCACAGAAATATAAGAAATTTACGAGTTCACATTGGCACTATAAGACATTATCTAAAGTCCTGCAGAAGTTAAATGTGCCTACCAAATGTTGCAACAATGAATGCACTCTAAGCCGCAACAAATGTGCAAGGCCACGCACAAAGGTTATTTTTGAACAGTGACTTTATAGATTGATAAAATATGTTTTCCAATGTACTATTCCAGTTACATTGTATTTCGTACATTGAGACTAAAATAGAATAGACTATTGACATTTATATACATTGAAAAATCTTTTGTCGTGACTAAGTATTATAAAAGGGGGAAAGGTTCCCTGCTACATAGAATGTGACTTGGTTTCCTACTCATTAAAAGGGAAGTTATCGTGTGGAATAGGCAGAAATAAATATGCATTAATTTTTTCTTTACAGTATGCAGTGTTCTTGGCGTTGTTGCTGCTGGCCGAAATGACGACGGGCATTTTATTCTTCGTTTTCAAGGATTGGGTAGGTAATATTTAAAATTATTTTTTTGAGTATACAAAAATGTTTTTTTTTACTAACGAATAAATTGTATATTATTTTCAGATAAAACTACATGTTACAACTGGATTCCAAACATACATCACGCATTACAGAGAGGATCCCGACCAGCAAAACTTGATTGATTGGATTCAAGAAGATTGGGTGAGTGTTGACTTTTTTAACAAGCTGCAATAATCTAAAAATGTATAATTTATGCATCGGTGGCGTAGTTGTTTATGTTACGACTACAGGGCTGAGATCTCGATTCCTCAGTTGGATAGTGATATTGTTTTTTTTTCTCAATCTGGAATTTGTGCTCGATATGGCTATAGGTTCCCCTCACATGATGGGACGAAATAACATGGTAAAAAGCGAATATTTTTATCGTAATCCAACCTACTAGGGATAAAAGGTGTTATGAGTGTGAATGTGTGCCGAGTGATCATTTTGTCGTAATGATTTTTTATGTTTTCGTGAATTTTACCATCACATAGAAATAAAACTACTTCATAGATGTTTTCGCGACTACTTCTTTAATTTTACTCCTGACGTTTCAATACAATTTTGGTCGTAATTAAAAGGTTCGGTGCGTTTTGATCGCTCCTTCTTACCGCGCATGTACAAACTTTGAAATGAACTTCCTGCATCGGTATTCCCTGAGTGCTATTACTTTTTCTTCTTCAAACTAGGCTTAAAATGAGTGCTCACGTCCCGGTAGCAACGGCTTTACTGTGCTCCTGGCATTTCAAAGTCCATTTTTCATATTTCTTCTTTCCTGCCAGCCCGAGCTGGCTTCTTTATTTACTTTGTATTTTCATCTTTTTTATATCCAGTATAAAATGTCTGTAATTATATAAGCGACATAATTGGAGTAATAATTCAAAATTGTCATGTACCTTTTCTTATCCTAAGTGCAACTATGTTCACCTACGTTATTAATACAGCATTTTATTTTATTTTCATGATGTTAATGTTGGATGTTGCTCACCATCAGGCGGACTGCTTGCTCGTTTGCCTTCTTAGGCAATAGAAAAATACACGGACCGCTTGCTCGTTTATAATATAACTAGCTTTTGCTCGCGGCTCCGCCCGCGTTATAAAGTTTTTCAGGCTAGTTTTCCATTATAAAAATAGTAGTTTCCCGGGAGCCTATGTTCTTCCCAAGGTTACAAACTGTCTCCATACCAAATTTCATCTTAATACGTTGGGTAGTTTCTGAGTTTAAGACGTTCAGGCCGACGGATGCAGCGGGGACTTTGTTTTATAATATATTTTTTTAGAACATTTTAAGAGGAACAATCCCGTCATACATCATTGTTGCATAACTTTAACCGTTTACGCAGCGCACGCAACGGAAGCTCTCAAAACTAATAAATTGTCCCCGTATTTGCAACATGTTTCATTTCTGCTCCGCTCCTATTGGTCATAGCGTGATGATATATAGCCTATAGCAATCGACGAACAAAGGGCTATCTGACGCAAAAAGAATTTTTCAGTTTGGACCGGTAGTACCTGAGATTAGCCATTACTGCTCCGCTCCTATTGGGTATAGCGTAATGATATATAGCCTATAGCACTCCACGAACAAAGGGCTATCCAACGCAAAAATAATTTTTCAGTTTGGACCGGTATTTCCTGAGATTAGCCATTACTGCTCCGCTCCTATTGGGTATAGCGTGATGATATATAGCCTATAGCACTCCACGAACAAAGGGCTATTCAACGCAAAAAGAATTTTTCAGTTTGGACTGGTAGTTCCTGAGATTAGCGCGTTCAAACAAACAAACAAACAAACAAACAAACAAACAAACAAACAAACTCTTCAGCTTTATATAATAGTATAGATAATAATATCAGCCCTGTATTATATACTTGCCCACTGCTGGGCATGGGCCTCCTCTACTACTGAGAGAGATTAAGGCCTTAGTCCACCACGCTGGCCTAGTGCGGATTGGTTGACTTCACTCACCTTCGAAATTCCTATACAGAACTTCTCAGATGTGCTGGTTTCCTCACGATGTTTTCTTTCACCGTTAAAGCGAACGATAAATTCACAAAGAATATACATGATTTTAGAAAAGTCAGAGGTGTGTGCCCTTGGGATTTGAACCTGCGGACATTCGTCTTCGCAGTCCATTCCACACCCAACTAGGCTATCGTCGCTATATTGCTTGCTCGTTTAGGTAGTTCTAATAACGCAATAAAAAAGTTCTGTTAAAATTCCAGCTGCAATGTTGCGGCGTGGAGGGTCCGCGCGACTGGGACCGCAACGCGTACTTCAACTGCTCGAGCGGCGCGGTGGGGTCGCGCGAGGCGTGCGGCGTGCCCTTCAGCTGCTGCCGCAACAAGCCGCAGGACATCATCAGGAACAAGCAGTGCGGGTATGACGTCAGGAAACCTACCTTTGTGAGTATTTGTTGGTTTTAATGGAGTTTTATTGTCCTTAAGTTAGTGTTGTGATATTTGGATATCCTGTCTTATGTTAAAGATATTGGGTGAGGAGACAGGGTAAATGTTGCCATGTATATTGTTTTGTTTGACAGACATAATAATGTTATGATTTATTTAGACTTCAGAATTGCCAGTAAGGTAAAATGACTATCTAAGATGTACATTTATACTTTTATGTCTATACTATTATATAAAGCTGAAGAGTGTTTGTTTGAACGTGCTAATCTCAGGCACTACTGGTTAGAATTAAAAAATATTTTAGTGTTCGATAGTCCATTTATCGAGGAAGCCTATATTTATAACAAACGCTATTTCCTAATAGCATCAATGAACAATTTTGTGAAACGCAACAAATATGTATGACGGAATTGTTCCTTTTAAAAGGTCTAAAAAATATAAAACTAAGTCTCGAGCCGTATCTGTGTCTGTCTGAACGCGATAAACTCATAAACTACCCAACGGATTTTAATAAATTTTGTTATGAAGATAGTTTGGGACCCCGGCAAAGAGATAGGCTATATTATATCGCGGAAAACTAACACGCGGGTGAAACCGCGAGCAAAAGCTAATGTAATATTATTTATACTAAAATGGTATTTCTTGGTTTGCACTCTGTTTGACTCATTTTTCAAATCTCATTCAAACTTTTTGGGAAGTATTGTTATATATTGCACATTTATATCGCTACGGCTAAATTGAACAGTCGGTTTAGTTTTGATGGTAATGAAGGATATATAGCAAGCCGCTCGGCTTAGCGACACGACTACCCATATAATAACAATATTGCATTCGTCATCCTGAAATATTATTTGTGGGTAGTAATGAAACTGGGTATCGAGTAGTAAGTATATATGTATAGTCCCCGCGCGAGCTCCGAGGAATCAGCGATCGAGGAACGGGACGGGTGCCGCTACGCTCGAACGTACCGCACACTCCCAGTACGAGTGTTGGCTTCATGCGAGAATTCACTAATGTTGATCTCGTATTATTTTAATTGTGTGTCGATTTAATTTTACGGACTAGTTGCAACACTTATTGTTAATTTATTATTTTACATACTTAATTTTGTTATTTGGTCGAACGGACAGCGATTGTAACCACAAACTACTAAATATAGTTTATTAAATTATCACTCTGAAGTCAGGGTAAAGTGTTGTATAATATTTAATTTATATTGAATTTATTAAACAAATTGATAGCGTATTTCGCCGACTAACCTTACCTACTTTGGTAACGTAATATCGACTAACCCCTTATTCATAGACGTTTTTTTATCTAAGGACGGAGTAAAGCTGTGATAACGAGTCTGTTTTTTCAGTGCTGACGGCATGGCAGCCTTCCCAGTGCGTAGATATAGGACCGTTGTAATCTAATACTGAGATACAACAATGCCATGCCGTCAGCACTCAGAAACAGACTTGTTATCACAGGAATACTCCGTCCTTAGATAAAAAAAACGTCTATGAAAAAGGGGGTAAGTTATCGCACAAAGCGACAGCGTCAACTCGTGGGTCCTCTCTGGTTTGCCGGCAAACCTGACAGCTACATGACATTACGCGTGTCACGGAAAAATAACCTTATTATGTAGTATATAAGGTTATATTCCCGTGACACACGTAAATGTCAATGTAGCTGTCATGTTAAAATTCATCGGAGATCGTGCGGAGTGTACACGTGTGCCGTTGTGTAGGCGGGCGGCGCGGGAGTGATCCACTGGCGCGGGTGCGCGGCGGCGGGCGCGGAGTGGGCGCAGCGCCGCGCGCCGCTCCTCGCCGCCGCGCTACTCACGCCCGGGGCCGTCAAGGTCACACCACGCGGGTCTCGTACATGCTGCGAGTAGTTTAGGGTCACTGCTAGCCTACTGAGTCGTAGCGAAGAGGTCAAAGTATGAATAATAAACCCCAATAACTATGATCCAAGAATAATCCAATCAAAATTAATCATTTTTAAGCCACCTGTAGAGTTTATTGTTGTGTTTTTGGTGGTAATGTATGGGAGTCACAACTCTAGCTATAATGAAACTCCAAAGATGGCATTAAATATATTACGTATTTCAAAGCTCCAGAGTACGTATAATACACAGTGGCGTACTTAGGTGGTAATAGTAACAAATCGTAAGACGTAGTAATTCAACAAGGGCGTACGTTGCTTTTATATGGGAGGTATGGTGTGACACAGCGTTCTCGCACAACTACGCACGTACACTTACATAGCTGCGCAAGTGTGTCTGTCCCAACACCACCTATATTAAAATTGTTATATTTTCGCGATTTAGGAGGTAACTTCAAACAGCTCATACTATAGCCTTGGATTGAAATCATAGCTATTATTTTAGAGGATGTGAGAAACTGTAGAATTCACAGTGCGGATATGGTCACCGACATCAAGTCAATCACAGATAAGAGATACGCTACGTTTTTTTTGGTGATACGAATATGAGCCATATTTTTTCGAAAAACTAGTTTGAATTTGCTTTTAACTTTAGTCTCATCGCTACGACTATTCGTTGGCGCTGACTACCAGAGTCGCTTATTATAAAGAGGGTCTAAACTTGTCTAAAAGTAAGGCGTACACAAATAATACAAATTGCGCAATTCTAATAAATATTGGCTACTTCATTTTCTCCGATATTTTGTGGCACTAAAAAATTTTGTACATACAATTTCACCCTATAAAAATAAAAATAGATGTGTAATATGATGCCTGAATTTAAGTACGTCTTAATTGTTTCGTACAGAAATAGGCCTCTCTTTTCACTAAGTGACTAAACTTTTCACGAGTATATATTTAAACAAAAGCTATTTCACGATATTATCAGTATTTTGATTCCGTCAGTTATGCGGATATATATGTTTTTTTTTCAACTTTAAATTTGAATTACTCTGCATTGATATAGTTAATATATTATCGTGAAGAAAGTATCACAAAAATGAACACATTATTGTATGATATTTTTTTTTATTATTGTACTTTGACTGGTTTGTGAATAAATTGTTTTATATAATGCCAGTAGAGAGCACTGTTTCTATTTCGTTGGATTCATTGTTTTCCGTTTCTTTTTGTTCTAGAGTTTTGATGTTGCTAAGATAATATATGACAGGGGCTGTATAGAGGCGGCCGAGGAGTGGCTCGACCGAAACCTGTTGACTGTAGCTACATCCGCTGTTTGTATCGCTTTTGCACAAGTAAGTTTTCATTCGTAGTGGCACTTGTAGGTTTGTATATAAGGTTTTTTTTAGTTTGTTTCATTTTATATTGCATTCAGATTAGCTTAGTTTGTAATAAAATTGTGTTTACACGTATGAAAAGGTATAAATATTAGTTAGCACATTGGCTGTTAATCCACGCTACATTTTCCATTGTATTATATTATTAAAGTTTTACTTATAATTGTCGCTATAGTGTGACCCCACAATTTTTGGATAAAATGTAAACAAGAATTACAGTTAAATAATATTAAGGTTGAATCTCCAATGAACATCGCAGCATTTTGTACTTCATTAACGATGTGCATGAATTGCAATAGTCAACTTTATGTTAATGTATTGACGCATTCGATATGAAGACAAATAATATCACATAAATGTTTACATTTTATCCAAAATCCATTAGCCCGAACACTCCAAATAATAAAACATTTTTCCAATACCAGATCCTGGGCATCTGCTTCGCTCAGAACCTGCGCGCGGACATATTCGCGCAGAAGGCGAAGTGGCACTGACAATCAGCCTCTCCTGCCGCCGTGTGACGTCACCGTCGCGCCGCCGCCCTCTACACCGCGCTCTACTCTTAACTCCGCCCGGGAACCTAACGAGTCACTCCGGGATAGTCCCTCTTGGCTAATAATTAAACAGGTCTCTTCGTGAATTAATTCAAGACTAAGGCCCGTGTTCACAAACGTTACTTACAAAAGTACGGAGCAATGCTGTGATAATAAATCTGATTTTCAGGACAGCTTTTGCAGTGTGTAAGCGTAGGGACGCAGTGGCTTATATTGACATACAAGTCTACTTTAGTTGGCTGTCGAAAAGTCAAATAAAACTGGAAATTACCGTCACTATGCGTTCGGTCGCACTGTGCGTCCTCATAGTATTGTTTGTGAATATGGGTGAAATGGTCACTGGTAGAATAGCAATTGTAGTGTTTCTAGGTGACCAGAATTTTATAATGCTGAGGCGGTAGTCTCGAGAAAAAGCAGCGAACGTAAACTCCTGCCATGGGAATTAACTGTTAAGTCACTCGAAATATTAAGAGTTAATTTCGAGATTGCCGTCCCTGATAAGTGAAAAACGACCGTGATGTCAGCGAGGTCACAGGGACTACTGGTTTCTAGATTATTCCAACGGGCAGTAATTTTACTTAGATTAGATACAGCAAGAATAAGCCTTTAGATATGTAGATGACTGACTGACTAAAAGGGCATTTATGATGCGAGAAAAGTTTTTGAATGATGCCTTACAATGTCCATACCCTGCTGTTTTGAATAAACGATCCCAATCGCTTTTTCGATGTATCGCTAAAACAGACCAATCAGAACAAAGTTTGTTTTGACATTGCAAATGACTCATTTTGATTGGTTTATTCTTGGCATCGGATCGAAGATTAAGATCGGGATTATTATTAAAATGGTAGATAGAAGCTTAAATCATTGTGTTTAAAAATTTTAACGCGTGTTATAACTGAATCGCTTCAATTTCATCTCTTACTATTCCCAGGCTATCTCATGAAATTTCTTGCTACTTGGATAATTCTTCGACTTTCCCTACCCTTACATCTGTCAAAGTGAATTTTATAAAATGTTATTAAATTGTTAAGATAGTCCAGTATCTAAATATCTATAGAGACGGTCAGTTTTAAAATTAAAATACGATATAAATCATCTTTACCTTTGATAGTGATACTTGGATACAATAAATCGCTAGATTGACTAAAACCTTGACGTTATAATATACATTATATATGGCATATTTTTAAATAAAACTGATACAAACGGAGCCATAACTCAACAATCCAAAAAAACTGAACTTACACCTTAAATATGGAAACAAAAATCCTTTTTCAGTATATACAATTTTATATCAAAATTAATTTTAAAACTGATTGGATTTTATAGTGAAGTGTTCAAAAATTCGCCAATATTAGCCTTAATGGGAGCTGTGAGATGAATCTAGAAAGAAATTAGTATTATAAAGTTACAGCCACATTGTATATAGGATTGTTACGCTGTGTAAAAGTCGATGCATTTCTGCCAATAGAATGAAAAAAAGTTATCAATAAGATCAATGATAACTTGTTTTTACGTGTTTTGAAAATAATAAAGGTGGTTAAAAATTTCTTACGATTTAGCAACGATTTAATAATAACCAGGTGTTCATTTCAATCGATATGATACGATATGCAAAATCGACAATAACACACTAAAAATGGAGAGTAAAAAATGCAATCTTTAAATCTATAAAATACTAATTTAAAAGAATTATTTTGATATTTTTAAGTTGTAAAAATCGATACTATTGATATCGATTAATAATTTGGAATCGATATATCGATTATAACGTACAAGAGTGACAATCCTAATGTAGATTTATAGATAGTATTAACTGATGTAGATCTAAACTGCCTGTTAAAGTAAAGCGCATAGAGGTCGAGTGTCGAGCTGCAGGAGAATAATGGTTGACAATATTTAAGTTACATTATAGTTAAAAAAGTATATTTTACTATTATTATAGGCAATACTCATTTATCCGTTCTGATGTAAGTTAGAAGCCATAACGATTAACGAGTTATCGAATAATGAGGAAATGTTAATTGAATCTCATCCCTAATGCAAGAAGATTCAGTAACAAAAAACATATAAATGAGATTTTTGAAAATTCTCCGTGTAAGTAAATGTATTTTTGTAACAGTATTGATATTGTACACAACTGTTCAATTTGAAGATAACTCGTTTATCGACTTAGAATAGGAATTAATAATTTGGGGCGTGTGCGTTTTTATACAATTTTTTGCCCTGGAATTTACTGTCCGATGAGATACATTGCCAGAGTTTACTTAATAGTGACGAATAACAAATCAATATGCTGTATTGACGTGAAATTAAAACGTGAAAAATTCTTTTTGCACAAGTTAGATTTAGTATAATTTTAATTGTAATCTGGTTTTCGTATTTTTTTTTACTTTGAAATCTCTAATTGAATCATCAATATTAACATTCCTTAAAGTGTTCGTTTGTCGTTTACTAATATTTTTATAATTTTTCTGTCCAATTTTTTGTATAATATATATGATGTCTTGTTTTAAAATCCTATTGAAGTATTATAATGAATTTATTATGTTCCACTAGTGTTGCAGATTTGATGCTCTATTGGCATATTTTGAATCGCAAGAAAATAATAATACAACTATATTTTTGCACTATACATTTATTTTTATGCTACACTCGAATTTATTTTTTGCTTAGGCTAATTTTATTGAGAAAATGTTTATACGGATTTGTGCCACGATGTTAAAGAAGTAGGTAATTTTAGCGTATTTTTTTCTTTGGTACTTCTACATAATATATCTTAATATATAAAAGTACTATTATAACGAGAACTCTTACACGAGCCTCTTGATCTCACTGTCTACGCCATTCAATCGAGTAAAGGGCAAATTTAATCCACAATGTTGATATACTGAGTTGAAATAGATTATATTCTCCTTAGCTCTGATTCCTCATGTCACACGCTATTTTGACAGTCCATAACGTATAGCCACGATTATGAGAATTGAAAATTGCATTCAGCCAAAGGTGGCCTTAGGGAAGGTGGACCGCGCAATCATCCGGGGTGCCTTGGGTCTATTTTACTATCTTACCCGTGAAATTGGTAATATCGGGGAACATTCGTTTGCTCCGACCGGGGCTTTACGTCGTGTTGTTTTTACTTTGCCTGGGGCCTCACGTCCTTTACGCCACTGTAGGATAGCAAATGTTACGAAAAAAACGGAACATGGTCAGAGAATAAGGCTCCTGGATGTTATACGCAGAAAGTACTAAAATTACCTACTTCTGATAATAGATTGTCAAAAGGAATTAAGAAATGCGCAAAATAGTACTGGAATTTATAAGCTAATGTTGGCTTCATTAGACGCAACATGTTGTTAATGTTATGCGGAATTTGCTGATTGTACATTATTTAAAATAATTTATTTATTATAAATTTAAGAATATTTACGCAGTGTGTGGTTTCTATGGTGTCTTATTTTATTTTGAATTATCACTTATTATAAAGAAAATGGTGTGGTAAAATGCTTTTTAAAATAATTAATACAACTTTTTATACAATTATGATGTTTACGTGAAATATGGCGTTAAAACTTAACATTACATTTTGAGCACACAAAATATAATTTTACGGTTTCTGCTTTAACATTATATAAGTAAACAATCAGCAAGTTTTGCTACCGACGGTGCCTTTATTTGCTGTTGTAAAAATATACATATTTAAATTATTATGAAACAATGAAATTATTTTTCTGATATTAAAAAGTATTTTGTAATTTTATAACGTTATGTTCGCTTTTATTAGACGTTAGAGATTGTATACTAGTTAAACAGATTTGTATTAAAACGTAGTGTAGACATTTATATTATTTCTTTATAAATGACTTAATATTTTACATACAATAAAAAAATGGTAACGCAAACTTTTGTATTGTTTATTCTATTCTACTTCCTACCTTCAGATCTATAGTATTAAGTATAACGAGATACAATTTTTTTTATTGTAGATATGGATAGCCTTGATGGAATGATAATAATGACTGACAATACACTTTTTTATTTTAAGTAGACATGGGTGATACAGGGTGATACAACAGTTAAAGTTTCGACCTGACTAATGAATTTAAAATAGGTGGGTTTTAGCTAATAAATAAAGTTTAAGTATTATATATTACTAGTATACCTGTCATGATATATGGGATCCAAATGGCGCGCTTTTTTGCAAGTTCTTAAATGATTCTATAATTAAGTATATTTATGTCTGCAAGAAAAGTATCAAAATAGACAAAAGTAAGACATTTTATCCCTTTAAGGTGTTTTGTTAAATGTAAATAGTATAGGTACAGTCAGCCACAAAAGGAGTTAACAAATTCAAATTTTCAAAATGGCCTTCAAACTTTGGAGGAGTCGCCTATATTTTTATTTTGAAGTTAACGTATGGTCAAATTTTACCACCCAATGTCGAAGCTTTGTATTTTCCTAGTAAGGATATTTATTGTATTATACTCAGGTAGGCGTACATTAATTAAGGTATATTGAAGAACATTGTGTCCTGATTCAAAAATCGTTTTTTCATCACTATAATATACAATAAAGGTTTAATTAATTTATATTTATTTTACAAAAAGAATTTATTTTACAAAAAGAAGAAATAATAGATTGAACTTAACTTGTAGGTGACTGTAAATACATCAAAATCTTAATTCCAGCATCTTAATACGTTCTAATAATACCATCAATAAAAAGAAGAAGAAGAATTCCATTAATAACATTATCAAGGATAACCTGCAACGAATACGTAATATATGGGCGTAGTAAACTGCAATACAAAATGTAGTTAGTTTGTTCGACACGTGGGACACGTACCACGCGTAAACAGTAATAAGCGAAGACAGAAATGGTGCATTCCTTTTAGTTAGACTAAATGGACTCGGACGCACCGAATTGTGACTTAGCTTCGGACCTCGGATCAGACAGATATAAACTGTAAATGTTAGTGTTAGTTTTCACTTCATTACTTTGTGGGTAATGTATAGGTTGGAGTAGATTGTTTTTCACGATAAGACCTGTTTATTTGGTTTATGGTTTTTCAATAAAAATTTTAAACTATGACCAATAGGAGCGGATCATCAATGAAAAAATTGTGAAAACGGAAAATTTTTGCGTTGCGTACGCTGCGTAAACGGTTAAAGTTACGCAACAAAGTATGACGGAATTGTTCCTCTTAAAAAGTTATTAAAAATATATTAAAAAACCAAGTTCCCTGCCACATCTGTCAACCTGTCTGAACATGATAAACTAAAAACTACCCAATGGATTTCGATGAAATTTGGTATGGAGATAGTTCGAGACCCTGGAAAGGAAATAGGCTACATTCTATCGTGGGAAAAATATGGAAGGTCTTTGATCCCAGATAACTCTCCTGCGGGCGAAGTCACGAGCAAAAGCCTGTATATTATAAATATAGAATTAGCTTCTAAAACTACCGTTTAGCGCGCCGTTTTGCTGTGAAAGCCTTAATATTTAGTTGAAAATACTTTCAAAATATGTAAGCTCTACCTTTGATGTTCCTTGTATATAAGTATATAGCGGTAATATTTCTTTTAATAATAGATCTCGTCGGAGTACCTCTGCCTAGACTCAGGAAAGGATGTACGGTTAAATTGAAAACACCCACAACGTGATTTAGACGTGTAGAGCTATAGCGGTGAATTATATTATGTAGGTAGGTACTTACCCATTAGCTTGATTATTTTATTTATAACTAATATTTAAGTATTGTAGTTAATGAGAGTATGAGATAGTTATTGAAGTTTCTTATTTTCACTTTGTTTTTTCTTTAAACCCCTATCAACATAAGCCCTCATATAAATTTGGTTTACAAAACAATTAAACGCGCTAGTGGTACGCCTGATGTCGAAGTCACGACTGCTCAAATTGAGCAAGACCTAATTTTATGTGGGTAACATTTTGTGACGCTCTTTGGTAACGCAAAAAAAGGGATTTGTAAAACAATTGAGCTGATCATTTAAATTTATTATATATAATCAAAAAGGTACAAAAGACTATACACTAATTACAGATAGAGAACATTGAAAGTGTTTAAAGTTTTAGTGATGCTTAATTGGATATTGGGCCTTTTAAACCCGGCAAAAAAATTACGCCTCGTCTGACACAGGGTACAATGTCCTTAAAACTCAGAAGACAGTGCATGGACATTTCTATTTGGCTTTAAAAATAGAAAAGGTGACGCGACACAACCACGGGAAAAACCACCTTATCAAACACGTCACTATTAGCGAATGACATTTATATTAATGTATACTTACGCATTAATTGTTGATATTAATTTAAAATCACGTGACGACAAAATCCCTTAAGGCGATACCTCAAGGTCCATTTTCATACATTTTGTTTCACCTTAAATTTCGTCATATTAAATTTTAAAGGCCGAAATATCCATGATTATTAATTATTTTTACGTTTTTCTTTCAACTGCGAGAACTAATCACTAACTAGACGTGAATTTAAATTCTTTACTTGCTAATACTTGTTTACTTACCCAGATTAAAGGTGAAACAAAATGTATGAAAATGGACCTTGAGGTATCGCCTTAAATACACAACGTAAATAAAACTCACCCGTCACTGGATTCGATTAGCGGCTTGTCCCGTCGCATTGGCACGTGATGCAATAGCGTGTCGCACGCAGCGTGACGCCTGACGCACGTGTCATTAGCCACAGAGAGCCACACAGCTTAACAGTGACGTGATTTAATTTATGCAACATTTCAGATTTTACATATGGTTGTGTAAATTGAAAATTACGATTTTAATATAATTTAATATAATCTGTATTAACTACGGGTTGAGATAACCGACATTTTTACTGTTTTTATGTTGAACTTCGTAATCATAATTTATTTATTGATAAGTCAATGTAAGTAGCTTGCCTAACGTCAATTTAGGACATAGTCTATCTGCGTGTCAAATTTTATCCAAATCCGTTCATTATTTTCTGCGATTACTTCTAATATTTTTAAAAACATTTGCATTTATAATATTAGTAAGATAAGAAGTAAGAAATAAATAAAATCGTTGAAAATAACTTAATTATCCAGAGCCAATAAATGGGTGTAAATTTATTTTCTTTTTTCTTTTACAAGTTCGATGTTATATATTTCCGGAATATTATGGAGCCTATATTTTAAGTTAAACCTCTGTCAATACATCAGTGGAAACTGCATTAAATACTATGCAGTAGTTTTTGCATAATTCTTGTACAAACATACTCTAAAAAAGGCGCCTTTATTAGTTTTTCTTCAATATCTCTAATGTACAGACATCGGCTTGTTACAATTTTATTATATGTAAAGATAACAGGGCACGAAGAGTAATTGAAACAAAATACGTAAGTATAAAGTCGCCTTTATATCTGTAAGTAACCTATTTCAGATTGTATTAGCTCCTAATGGGATTCTCATGTTATTCGAATACAGGTACTTATTGCACTGTATTTGTTATATACAAGGCTTTTAGTGCTACAGGTTTACTAAGATGTATGTGTTGGGTGATATATCGGGTAGATATACCTTATACTTAGCAACTAGGGTAAACTAAAAAGTTACCTTTCTTGTTGAAAATTAGGTATTGAATTCAATAAATATTGATATCATTGTTGTGATCTGATATATGGGGTCTGTTTTGAATGTGTTATATGTTTTCCATTATTTGAGGTTAGAAAATGAATTATCTGAGTTATTCATAAAAAGGTAAGTGATTAGCTACTATTTGTGATCGATGCAGATAGTGGCTCTCATATGGATTACGCGCGTCTTCAGACAATGGATGCTCATAACACTTAGTAATTACATTGGTTACAATGTTCCTGACAGTTTGGGGGACTGCCTCGGCGGCGTGGTTGTGCGTTTGTGGTAAGGTTTTGCCTCCGAGATCCAGGATCCGAATCCCGGGTCGGACACACTCGCCTAATAGAGACAATATCTTATTAGTAATATTTACATGAACTTAAGTACTATGTACTTACTACGTAGAGTACAAACTGGTTGATAAAAGCATTATCCTTAACGTTTAGTCAGACTAAAGCCAGTGTAACTATCGGACATAATAAGACTTAACATCTCATGTCACAGACGAGCGCAGTGGAATACCAAACAATACTTTGTCATTCAAGGTGTTGGATGGTGTTTCTGCTTTTTATGGGCGGTCGTATCGTTTACCATCAGACGAACGGCAAGCTAGTCTCGTCAAAGAAATAAAAAAAAAGCTAGTTCATAGTGTTTTTTTACTAAAAAAGCAAATCCTGCAGACGTCAAAGAGTATAACGAGAGAAGAGGCGCCGGTACGGACATAAATCATTCCGCTTGGACGGCCGACACCCACGACTAACGACCTATTAACCGGACAGATTGTGCGATACAATTAATTCGTTGTTCACGACACAATTAGCAAGTTTTGTGATGTTGGGGAATGTTGACGGATTATACAATTTTCGGACAATCTCATAATATCGTATTGTAAGAAGAAATGTGTTGGAAAAATTGTAGTGGTTTTTGTAGGACTCTACATTTGCTCTGTTCAATGTTCATGTCTTTCAAAGATAAAGAGTATGTCATGATTACTTACGATATATTCTATATTTCTACCTTAGAGTTTGAATTTGGCGCTTTTTCTTGGTATCTTGATATTATTTACTACATAAAACAATTTTAATAACAATTATTTATGTATGGAATAAATGTATGGTTAAATGGAGGATTACCGCTAGGTATTTTTTATACGTCGAAATTAAATTCCAATACAAATAGACATTGAATTTCATTGAAATTGGCAAAAAGTCCTTTTCCAGTTTATTAGTGAGCAAGTTAGGAGTAACACAAGCGGTGAAAACAAAATAAAAGTATGGACCAAAAAGCTAATTTTTCTTTTTAAGTGCAGTTTAACAGTTGCGCGGTTCACAAATAGTGGATGTTCACACCAATCCTCCTACCAACTTAGGTCTCGAGTGTATCTTTTAATGTTACCTAATAGGTACTTTGTTGAAAAACGCTTTCCTGTACTGCAATAAAGTTTTTTAGTACTTGTAACAGCGATTATATGGGTCATATTATATGAGTACTTAGATGCAAATAAACAGTTTTTTTTTAACTTCAGGATGCTCTATGTATACAATTGTGTATTCAGTTTAAAAGCAGGCCACTTAAACAGCTATAGTTCGGTAACGTTTTTATTTGCTGGAATACACTTACATTTTAAATGTACTGGGTTGTTACTAAGTTTGTTGCCGAATTCGGTCGGTAACTTTACACTTGATTACTTTATACTTACAAAGCAAATACTTAAGGCGAAGTTTATATTTTCGGTGCAACGCGAAACATAAATAGGCACCTAAGATTACGAAACACAACTGCCTTTTGCAGAAAATGTGCAACGGAGCGCCGGGGATTTTACCGGCGGCTGTCTAATTTAAATAGAACCGTGGCCTTACTTTTTGCATTGTTGTTGGTTGGGGTGTGTGCGAGGCTCGGGGGCTCTTGTTTACCTGGCCGGTGTGCAAGACCTGAGGACGCCAGAAGGGCCTCTTTGTCCGCGTCGCGAGGCACTGCGGAGGCCGTCGCTCATTTGCTGAAAGCCTCGCTTGAAGTGTCGTCAGAAATCCGGCCATTTTCGTTTCATTTTTGCATTTAAAAACGAGTTGCTTTGAAACTATTTTTCCTGCGTTCTCATTGCACTATTGTGTTGTTATCTGTTCAGTCTCTTTTGGAGTTTGTTCCATGTTTTTAAAAGGATTTTTATTACTTTTCTATTGAGATGTACGAATGGTATTGGCTCATTATTTAAGGTCAATAGTAACGTAATTTGCAGCCAGGAGAGATATTGTAGATTTTTACACCAATATACCAAAATTTCATTACTTCTGACATTGCACAAACTTGGAACAACATCATATCGTAATTTGTGAAACGCACCCTTGAATAAAATAGCAAAACGGTACAAAGTCTGCCCGAATTGTCTAAATAACAAACAGTACTTTCAAAATATCGAAATTAGCTCAGTATAAAATCCAAATACCTTTCCCGAGTGCTCATAATTAAACGGAATACCCGGTACACGCACAATAGCACATTCTTGTCATTTGCAGGAACCTATTTAGTATTGCAACGACAATCTCGGAAGTCCAGTAGAAATAAGGTTTGCCTTTCTCGTTATTTCCATAAGATTGCGTTGGGCCGCCCGCTGCGCTCTGTCGGATGCATGGCCGTCGGCAAGTGGACCTTTTTACGACACTCCAACGCCAGTTTTATACTTATCTGTTTCTTTATGAGCGGTAGCTTCACTCTAGTTTATTGCTATTTGACGACATCTATGAATATGTTTATGAGGACTATTTATTTCGTTGGTTATAACTAGAATCTAGAATCTATGGTGAGCTTGGAATTAATCTGGAATCGAATCTTCCTTTATTGCTAATAATGCCAGATTAATATCTGTTTACTTGTACAGCCAATATCAAAAGAAGAGTAACTTTTTTATTATTGATGACACGCTAAAATACCGCAACGATGAAAACACAAAAGACACACATAGAAAATTTGATTGGAGATCGATGTCAAATCTTTTGGTAAAGTTTTGCCACAATACTAATGGCAATAATGTTGCACAATTAGCATTGTGACCATGGTCACAATGATGCACTTAAAACTTCCATTTTGCAACAAGTTAAAAAAACGAACCTCAAACTACCACAGCCCTCATCCACCGAGCCCTAGTCCTGCGCATTTGACATTATAAAAAGGGAAACCTGTGGGATACACTTCAGTACTGTTCTCACCGGCTCACCGGCTATAAATCCTGACCAATCCCCGTGCCATGTCCGTTTTCTAGCTCATTACTCTTAATAAAGAAGCAAAAATGCGTGAGGCATTTATTTCAATTCTCGTCTTAGCTATCTTCGCACAGGCGAAATGCTCCGACATCGGCAAGGATGGATTCAACTATTATAAAGGTAATGTGTGGTGATATTTTGTAATTATTTTCTTATAATGGCATACCAGGGATTGCTGTTGTGACAACTAATGCCAACCCAACCAAGAAATAGTTCCATTTAATATTTACATTCAAAACTCTATAATATCACTATTTTCGCAAACGACCGCGCGGTCGGAGTGAGATTCAAGACGGGAATAAAATAAAACGACGGTTCACGATGGCCCATCGGTTCGGTGATTTGGGGCGGCAAATATGCTATCTCCTCCAAATACCTCGATCAATGGCCCTCAATACTTTTTTATGCATAAAGGAATAGCTATAATATCGACTGTCGAATATGTAGTTACAGTTACTGACAACCATATCGGTATTCGGGTCAATGTTTGAAACTTTTACATGGGTTGTTTTCCCGTTTTTAACACCTTGTTTTACTTTACTGTCTTTTATAAAAAATAGTTTTTGGAGTCCAGCTTATAACAACTTTTGAAATTAGTACACATCTATTTCAAATATTTCGTTTTTTTTCTTATACGAGTGACTCCACCGCACCTGATAAGTAGAGTAGGGTCCAGATAGTGTATCGACTGACCAGAGAGTATTCCTTGCCAGTCGACAAAATTATGCTGGCCTGTTTGAAAGGAGTGTTGAATCATTTACTTCCGTCCTTAGTTGACAGTTTCGTCTTGTAAGCCTACTAAAAAATATGAAATTGTCATTTCGTAAATTGAATTTAATTGTTACTTTAGTTGACTTATCATTATTTTTTTTACATCTATTTTAATGCAATATTGCAATATTTATATTTTTTACTCTATTTAATTGAACATATAGAGAGTTTACTCTATTTAATTGAACATATAGTAATTCTTTCTAATACAAAATAATTAGTAGGTATAATGCGAAGGATGAAATAATGAAACGAAACAGCTATGCCAATTAACGTGGTATGTTCACTTGAATATACTCGTGTGTGTACAAGAATATTAGTACCTCCAAAGGTATTGTTGGATTTCATTGTAGGTTAATTTTAATTAGAAAATTCACCTCGCAGCTCTCGTTAGCTATCATTTCCCGGCTAAAATAAAAGATGGACGCCTTTATTATGTTTTCAAAGACAGTCTTTCAACGCGCAATATGAAAGGGAGTTTGAAATAAAAATATTATATTTGTAATACCCTAATTTCTTTCGTTGGGTCAGGGGATGGAGATATTTATTACATGATGAAATTAAATTCTTTGTACATGTAATGAGTTTTTCGGTGATCTGATATTAGAATTGCTTTTTTGGACATAAATTTTAAAAATCCATCTTTATAAAAGCATACTTTACTAGTCTAAAAATATTTTTGAATAAACGTTTTGGTAGTAATTTAGTACAAACCTAACCATAAGTTATTTTTCTTATTTCAGATTATTTACGAGCGCGTTCAGATTTGCCGGAAGGGCCTGTGCCGGGAGAGCGAATGCTTTGTAAGTATATATTTTCTTTTATAGCGCTGGCTCACTATTACTAGGTCCGATGTTTACGTATGTTGCAAAAATAAGATTAAAAATTTGTATGTTGGTAAAAAAATTATGTCCGAATGTTCAAATCCCAAGGGCATACACACTAACTTTTAAATTATGTGTGTATTCTTTGTAAATTATCGCTTGCTTTTACGGTGGAGGAAAATCTCGTGAAACCTATATACCTTCTCTATACGGATTTTGTGGGTGTGTAAAGTCTAACAACCCGCACTAGTCCAGCGTGATGGACTAAGGCCTAATGCCTCTCGGTAGTTGAGGAGGCCAGTGCCATGCAGAAGGACAGTATATAATACAGGGCTAATATTAGTATTATTTAATAATAAAATTTTCAAAATAAAATTATTCACGATTCCCCTTTTATTTACCTTTCGAGACTATTGGAAATTTTCTCTGAAAAATACTTAAAATTATACGATATATAATTCAATTTGCACATCAAATATATATAAAAGAACCTTGTCATTGCATTAGCGATATCTTGATTCACTATTCGAAACAATAACGCTAGTACACAGGGTGTAATTACATCGAAAGACCAGGGCCCTTATTCTGTATGATAGTGTAAACGCGTAACGCGGCCGTGTCATGTTATCTTCGAGAAATGTGTGTGGAATGGTATTCTGTAAGCCAAATTTCTATAGTCCTAAACATGATGCGTTGTGTTACGTGCTTGTTACACACTGTCAAAATAACGCGCGGGATAGAGAATAAGGCCCCAGCTGTACCTGCCTCAGTTGTCGTGTTAGGTCATGTTTAGATTTGTTGAATAGGCACTATTATGATTTAAAAATACACAGATATCCAATGCCTTCAAAAGCGACCTTTACAAATTGTCGTGATAAACATGTAGTACGTTATTAATTTAATTGATGGATAATTTTTTTGACGATTGAAAATCAGCCCTAAGTACATTTAGATATGTGGTTTAATATCCAACACAATATTTACTGTTAACTCAACCGGAATGTACTGCCGGCACTCAAGGTAAGTACACTCATGGCCCTATATGATTTATTAACACATCAAACATAATTACGTGGGGCGCTAATGAAATCCCACGTGTCTAACTGAATAAATACCTGCTTATTCCATGCGTGATTTAACTAATACAACTAATAAATGTGTAGTGTTTTTATTGGAGCGAGGATTGTGCGGATTTAACTGTAAACGTTCGGTCTATTTTTCATACGATTTAGTAAAAAAAATACTAATTTGTTTGTAAAAGATTTTTATATGGGAATTAATTTCATATGTGTTATCTTATATTTATAAAATTTATCGAGTCCCAGAATTGGAAACTAAGATGACGCCGGCTCTGCATTATTTTTAAATGAAAATCATATTCTATGAAACATTTAGCTCAAGTAATTATGGAATAAGTACCTACAACCATAACTACCACGTTTACGTCACAGCATAAATATCTAATTAGCTAAACCCGTAAAGCGACCCTTAAACACCTTTTTCAATTAGTTTTTTAGTATGGACCGTACAACAAGAGGTTCTTGGGACGAATAAAATAGGTTTATTACTTCGGCTACTTTATTATTATGCCTTTGGGCAAACCCGATATCTATTACGTCTAAAGATTTGTTTACTTACCTGAAAGAAAGAATTTATGGTTCACTTAAAATTATATTTATAAAGATTTATTTAAGGTCGAATAAAATATTTTATAGACGTTATAATTTTGGTTGAATAGTTTTATAGTTGTTTTGTATAGTCTTTAGTTATACATTACCTTTTCTTGCCAGGATTACCTTAGTGCATGGACGTTTGATGTATCTTTAGATAACAGTTTCCTTTCTCTGAATTCATCAGTTAGATGACAGTTTGTTTTCTCCGAATTAATCAGTGCTAGGGAATTTAGACGATTGTTATATTTAATATTATACCTATTGTTACCAGAGATATTATTAAGTAGTTACATAATATTATGTCCTTTATAGATTTTTACCGGACTCCGCTCCAGCTGTATCCTAGTTTACTGCCAGCTTTGGAGCAAGAATATAAGAAGAGAACTGTCAACGCGTTTAAAAGTAAGTACATACCCGTATTGTTAGACTTAAATAAGACGTATGGCCAATTTTACAGAGGATATTGTTGAAGCATTACTTTATTTTCCTTTATACATAGAAAATAAAAGACTTGTGAAACCACTTTGGTTGATCATACGCGAGATTTATTGAATTTCTACGGGTGTTAAACAATTAAACTATTGTTTAAATATTAAAATATTGTATAACATAAATACTTTTTTTTTCTAATCTGCCATTTTAATATAAAACGTGCATCCCACATAAATAAAAAACCATTCGAAAATTGCTATCGTCTTTATAAACTTTTAGTAGAGTCATCTTTAAATTCGTATTGCATATATTTTCAACCATACGTGAGATATTCGATTTAGGTAGCGGTACCACACTTCATGCATCATTGGTTAGCCTAATACCTTTATAGAAGAATTATTATTATATCTAAAGGAAGGAAGTTAACGGAAAAGGTAGAGTACGTGAGATAGAGCGGCGAAGGCTTTCAGTCACTTGAAAATATTGTAACAATACTATATTGTATTTAGGAAAAAACGAAGAATACCTTATTTTTCATTTGTCAATAACATAAATTGAGAATAGGTCATTTAAATGGGGCAGATTTGCATATAAAATTTGATTGTTCCTTGAATATGGAATAGTATTGCTCTTTTCAAGTACCTATGATTAAAGAATTTTCTAAAAAAATAATTATGTATCAATAATATATATCATATCTGTTTATATACTACATTTGGTGCTAGGTAATTTACACCCTATTGAATAGCTTTCTTAAACCATTTATTTCTCTACACACACATAAATACACCAAAAAAAAGAAAGAAAAAAAAACACACACACACACACAGTTAACAATACCAGGCACACAACGGATTCTTTGCATGATGTGTGGAGAAGGGATACCAGCTCAGTAGTTTCTTAAGAAGATATTTATCTGCACCTGAAATAAAGACTTTATGTCATTGTATTGAATTATAAATTTATTTACAGATCACATGTTAAACAAAGAGCTATGGACCGACGGGGAAATGCCAGGAAAAAGAAGTTCCAAAACCGGCCTAGCATTATTGATGCAGAATAAACAACCCTATTATATGTAAGTTGGAATTCTACCGTGAACAAAACTGTCTAGAGTCTAGACCAATTTCTAAGAATATAATTTTAGTAAGAATCTAAAGATAAAATCATTATAACAAGCATTTTCTGTCTAATTTCGCATTTGATAAAGAAGTAGATTTTTACAGTAATATAATATAAATTGTTAAGTGTTGCTCACGGCTTCGCCTGCGTGAGTTTTTCCCGTAACTAAAGTTCTTACATGATTGTTGCGATACAATATATCGCCATTGTTAGTCGCCAGCAAGATTAAAAAATGAAATTATTTTCCACGATTGGAAATTACCGGGATAAAGTACTCTGTTAATCCAGAATATAATCTATTCGTGTGCCAATTTTATCCAAATCCGTTCAGTGGTTACGGCGTTTACTTCCTACATAGATCTAAGCATTTTTTTTTTATAAATATTCACATTGAAAACAGTAATAAGATGAAATAATTTTCTAATAAATTATTTTTCTTATTTTACGCTTGTCTAGTAATACATGATACTAACTAATTTTATAGAGTGTTATAAGCCTTAATTTTGTAGTAAGCTTAAAATGATAATTTAAATCGGTTAAGCTCTTTGTATCAAAAAATAAACAAAAATCTTTATGTTTTCGTAACGTGCTGACAATGTCAAACATATTTCAACATCACAGACCAATACTCAAATAATTATACACACGAATGTGAAGCCCTGCCATTTGTTTTCACAAATTACTGTATGCCTTATTTAATAAAATCCAATCAGTCAAAACATTCATTCGTTTCAGGGACGTAAATCATTATTGCCTGTTCGGCAAATAGGGGACCCTGCTTTAGGTAATGTTTAAATCCTTTAGGGATGGCGCACCTTTTGTCTTTTCTGTGATTATTTTCACCCGTTACATATATTGCATGCTGTTTAAAGGGGATAAAGTTAAGGGGCGAAAAGAAATGAAAGGTACATCAGTTTTTTTAAAGTAGTTAAAAATATTTAAAGACAAATCCCCGGCTCACTATTAAAAGGTCCAATGTAAGTTTTTATTTATGTTGGCAAAATGGAATTAATTTTTTTTATGTTATTGAATAATAAAAAAAGGAATAATTTATTGTGGCATTTATTTATCTTTCGTGACTTGCATATTTTCTTTACTGAAAAAATCATAGAATCATGTGATATATAATTCAATGTGTACATAAAATGTAACAATAGAACCATGTAATAGTGAGCCAGTGAAATGTTCCATGTAGTCTTATCAATAAGCTTTATATAATAATTAAAACAGTTCCTTTTATAACGTCAAACTTAATTTCGTACCATCCCTTGAGTTCTTTTCACCCCTTAGCTTTTCAACAAATATTTATTTATTGGGAATATTTAACCAATATTTAACATTTTTTTCAAATACCAAAGGTTCGCTATTCCTGAATTGTCATTATATTTGTACTTTATTCACAATATTTTTTTTTGTTACAGCATTGAAAGACCTTCGGGAAATGTTGAAGTATCTTAAGTATAAATTGGCTTATTCATTTAAATAATATCTGTTGATGTATATCTTGTTTTATTAAATATCATAAACATTTACCTCATATTAATAAGGTTATATATTGTGTTGTTAATCGACTGGCGATGTTGGATTATATCATGTAAAATAATAAAATAACATATACAATAATCTTTTTTTTATTACATTAAAATTTCCTTGTTGATTACACATTTGAATTGCCTAAGCTTTAGGTAAGATATAAGAGACATTGATATTGAAAATAAGGTTCAAATTTGCATGACAACAAAATATACAAATGTCTTTTGTGGGACTAAAACTCGCGACATCTAGTTTCTTACTACGTCTACTAAACTACTGAGTCCATAAAATATACGGTGCGGTAATTTCGACGTAAACTGACGTTTCTAACTTTCTAGTGAACGATACCAAAATAACCTGTAAAAATTTGGATATCATTGGAAATACTTTAAAATATAATCATTATTACATTACGATTCTTATAATATTTTGTTTCGCATCTATAGAATTTATATTATTTGTACACAATATTTTTTGTTTAATCCCCTTCTAGGCTTAGGCCTGCCCCAAAATTCTAAATCTAGATCTAATTAGCAAAAAAACGCGATCCAAAACTTTACGATCGCAAACTTGTATCGACACTACCGCCCCTGTGCTTTTCTTATATTATCAAACTTTACGAAACTCCGTACAGAATTCCATATTCAACTATAAAAGAAAATTATGTTTAGTACACAGCCATTCGCCTGCTCGCTTATGCATTCAGACTCTAAGACAATGTTGTAAAGTTTAGAGAGCGTTGTGTAGTTCCTTGGAGTTAAGCGGAATGAGCGCGAACACTATTTGATTTCAGTTGGATTGAAAATTTCCCTCGCAGTACCTTAGATGCTAGTTTGCATGCCAAGTGGCTTGATGTACGGTATCGATTCGGGATACTTTATATTCTACACCTTATAAAATGGGTTGAATTATGCAGGAATTTTATTATGCTACTACTTTAAGCTAATAAACTGAATATTACGATTTTATTCACGTGTTGTTATTGTTCTGATATTAACATTAGTGCTTAAGTTTTTATTATTTTACTAATACTACAGATCTGTGTTGCCTGAAATAAAGAATTTATTATTATTGGATACTATTTGTGCTGTTCGGTTTCGCCGTCTGAAAGACCTTTTGGGAATAGTCCAAATGTCTATCTGCGTGGTAAATTGTAAACGAATTTGATCAACGATTATTGCGTCCAAACATTTGAACGTCTTCACAAACTGTCACATATATATCAGTGGAGGTCATTCCAGAAAGTTCTTCTAATCCTGGTGTATTAAAACAGAAAGGCATAATATGCATCAACGATCAGTAGAAATGAAAACTGTAACCAAGTTGTGAGGCGGTGCGCACCTAATCAGTTCGGATGGCGTAATATTGAGAGTGCTCGGTTACCAGATATCCGTAATTTCATCCCGTGAGATCTTTCCCAGGCCCCGTCAGAATCCATTTGTTTGTAATTTACTTATTTATTTTGGTTTTAGGGCCCAATGATGAAATAAAATTATGAAAAAAGAAAATATATTAGAATAAAAACAATACAGTACTTACTTAATTGTGCTTAGGTGTAATAATACTTGACAGAAGCATCGCGTCTGCATTATTTTAAGTAAGTAAGGGTGTGTACACACTCACGCCTTTTAACCCCAAAGGGGTAGGTAGAGGCGAAACTAGTATACCTACTTTTCGCCGTGTGTATTCCGCGCATGATCTGACGGAGGCGAGAACAGATTCAATGGGTCTTGGTAAATTACCTATAGTCATTTTATTAATGTATAATGAAAACGTCTTCAATCATTTTAATAAACGTAGTACCAATGTACAGAACCACAGCCGAAATAGATTTAACGGCACCTTATTTTCTACGGAAAAAGAAATTAATATATCCAAGATAATGTCTTGCAAATTGTTTACGGTATGGTTTCTCTCGCCCGTCCAACCTTTGCGTAACTAACACAAATGGTTGGTGAAATTTAGATACACGATTATTGGCCGCCGAAGAAAATAATATAATTGTTTACTGCTTTCTGCTTAGATAAACTCAGTATTCTATTTTATGTAATAAAAATATTTATTGTAACTGTCTTAGGATTGTTACTTGGCATCTAATTAAATGTTTACGCGTATTGTTGACAAACATCGCAGGTCGTGAAACAATCGGCTATTCAATTATTATTATTTAAATTGCGTTGTTCTTGTTTCTTATATGTATTAGGTATTATTTATTAGCACAAAAATCATGTATATTGTATACATGTAATTAAACAAAATTATCACATTTAATTACTTAGATTTAAATAATTTTCTAGTGAAATTAATAAAGTATATGAGTGGCGTGGAAACTTCGCCGTCATGACGACTTCCCAAACCGGCCGGCTGTTCTCAAATTTATTATATCTAATTAATTATTGCGGTTAAGTATAACGCAGATGGAACTTGTTCCAAATTACTCGACTTTCTTTTCAACTCGAATGAAATAATTATACTTCGATAACTTACAAATGGTACGGTGAGAGTTGTCTGTCTTAAGTAAATAGGGCTTGCGTTCAGTGTCTTTATTAAGGAGAATAACGGAAAAGTGGCATTCGGGAACGCCGCTCACGTTCTTAGTATTAATTTTGGGTTTATTGAATAATACGTGAGCTACATAGGGAATCTGTACACTATTCTTGATGGCGGTTCCGAAAAATTGCGTCCACTCAAGTAAATTGGTTCACTTATTACTAATAAAGGTGTATTACAACCTGCAATATTCTAATAAGTTTCCAAATATGATAATAGATTTTCTTATGTTATAGTTTTGTGTGTTGATACGAATGTTAAGAGTTAAGACGTATGACTTGTAATCCGCGTTTTATAGCAACAGCCGTAGTAGCAATTATACCCAGAATTTGGAATTACAAAGATTTCGTGATGCATCTCTGTCTCGTATGTTCGTAACACTGAGATTCCATCTTATAAATTATGCTAACCACCATTTTTACATTTTTACTGGCATATTGACACTGAAATCCCAACGCAACAGTTTTTTTTGTTAACAGTTTTTGAATACTGGTGCTTGACGGCAGAATCTGGCATATAATGCTAAACTATCAAGTTCAAGTATTCCGAAGGCACTTAAGGGGGTTAGGGGATCTATGGTTTACTTAATTTCGATGACAATGGGTACGAGGGGAGCGGTCTGAACAGTGATTTGGTCAGCGATACTTATTAAATTATTTTTTGATAAATAAATAAAAAAATAAAGAAATTTATACAGATTTTGTGAACATTGTACCTTCCTATGCTTACGTAAGCATAGGTTAGGGGGTAAGATCTTTCCTAACTTTTGGTAACAAGAGGGGTTAAAAATAAAAAAAAATGCTTATGTAATAAAATGAACGGCTCCTCACCATTGAAACAATTTATGGAATAAAACATAATCGTCATAATAACTACGCTATTATTATCGGATCTGGCCAAAGAGACCACTTCAGCTCCCAAATTTCTGTATGGTATGGCTGCCATCAATTCCTATTACTGTCTTAAAGGAATATAGGCCACAGGAAGAGGGTACTTCAACGGGAGTATCCCGGCCCCATTCACTTTAGTTTATGATTATTATTTTATACAACAAAGAAAACAGGTTTTTAGGCTACTTATATATGGATTTGTTTCGATTTCTATTCTGGCACGGTAGAGTTGGAGCTTATTACAGTTCAGGTCAAATATTATGAAAGACATTGCGTTCCATCAATAAACTAATGAGATATCAGCCAATAGTCCGTCCAACGAGCTGATCTTTTGGCCGAATTAGTCATTTCTAAAATCCCTATTTATTGAAAATTTGAAAATTTTTCTCAAAAAATATGTTTACTAATTTCGAAACGCCTATTTCAACGAAGTATTCACTACACTTTAAAAAATCAGCATAAATGGGCGAGTAGGAGGCTCAGTGACGTTGCAAGTAGCAACTTGATGGCGTAACATCCAATACTACCCAAAAAATATCAAAAACGACAAAAAATTATCTAAAGCTGTCAAATCACTATTATAACATGAATATAAATATTACGTATCTGCTGAAAAAGTCATTGTTGAATTACACAAAGCTCATGCCATTGATTCACCCGTGAAACGCTGCTAAAACCTCAACCTGAAGAGACGGTAATCAGAGGGCGAAATACTGCGCATTCTTGACGGAGTATTCCAAATATTTATAATGGTAATTTAACGATATTTGCTTGTCATTCGTTCAAAAGGGTTGAACTTTGTATTGCCTTATATTAATTAAGAAAATTGCCAGGGATTATGTAAATGGTGTTATGAATCCGTGATAAATACTGGAGATTTTGTTAAAATGTCGTCGGGTTATATTTATGTATGAGATTTGATATTGAGTGTCGGTGGTTTGTTGAATAAACAAGATGGCTCAGTTTTTTGAGGAATAAAACTTTTGTTCTGGTTAATTGTATGTCAGGATTATAACAACATAAATTAAGTGATTAAGGGTGACAGAGGTCGTTGCATGCAAACCGCTTCCAAGCCGGTCTGGAAATCTCTGATCAGTAATGAATATCTCTTGGCTGATGATAATGATCGAGGACCAATATTTTTTTACTTAACGTTAGTTAGATAATTTTAATAATAATAATAATAATTTATTAATTTATTTCTGCCCAGTATGAACAATTACAAAACCACCTATCAAAAAAAATATTACAAATAAACATTATTTATGGAGACTGGTGCCTGATCTAAGATTGCTTGTGTTTCAGGTCATAATTTTAACTCACCCATATGGAATATTTAATTTTAATCTTGACTAAAAACAGTTAGAGTGCAAAATATTGTTAATATATATTGATGTTCAATTGACTTTTTGAATAAATACAACGAGCACACAGAATCCTTAAATGTAATTAACGCACCTGCACCTAAATAATGGACTAGAAATATAGCAAGAATTTCAAGATTAATTGACCGAACTACTGCGGCAAACTATTCAGTATTTCGATAAAATCTTTAAGCAATATAATTAACTTTTATAGAAAAGTTACAAAATGATGTAAAAGAAGCAATCTCACAGCTGATTGGCTCCATTTTAGTCAAATTGCACGGCCATCATCTTTGGATAATGCAGCAATCAACTCGGCGACTCTTATTGATTTTAAAAATATGAATTTACTGCAAGCTAAGTGAACAAAATTGTAATGTTTGGCGATGGATTTCAAGTGATTCTAAAGATGTTGTTTAACTTCTTTAAATGAGCTCACACATGATAATTATGTTATTGATTGTTAATGATTGTGTAACTCAGTTCTCACTTTGTGTGACTATATGTATGGGTTTTTTTACTGCAATATAGGTAAATACTGTGGACATGTTACGTCGAAAAGGGGCTATCTGAAATACTCAAGTAAATAGCGATATTTATGGCGAAGTCATAAAATAGTATAGTTAATTATAGACCAGACATAAGTATTAGACAGACGAAAGTTATTAGCAATTGGAAATAAGTCGTCTTATTTGAAATGTCCATGTGACAAGATGTCACAGCCTTCTTAGGTATTAATACAAAATGGAACATATTATAAACAAAACATATGCTAATAGGCGCATGCAAAAATGTGCGAGTAACGATATGGAAAAAATATTAAGTATTCCACATTGATGTTTTGGTATTTCACGGTAGATTGAGTTACCATTCAATGTCCGCTCGATATAGTCTTTGAACTCTTAGATTTACGGTTACCTATTAAAAAAACATAATATATCATAAATATTATTCGCGAATCTGAAAAAGCGAGTAAGAAATCAGAAATGAAAAAAACACATGAATGTATAAGTCGAAAACGCATTACAAATTCAAATTGCGAATGTTGGCAGCACCGCAAAATTCGTTCCGAGCAACATCGCATTTGGCAACAAACGTCTCTAAATTCACAGACAATTAAACACCGTAAACTGTCATCAAGCGGAACGCAAGGTCAAAGGACAAAAATGACATCTTTATTACTTTCCTCATACGACCCACTTTGGCGTTTGGTGTAGGGATCCGAAATGAGCGTCATCGGATTGAGTGGATCACGTACAGTGTATCAATTTGTTGGAACGTGCTCGAGGTGGTAATGATTTAGTGTACACCAAATTAAGCCTTATTCTTATGCGGCGATGGTCGTCTCTTAATTAAAACTAGTGTTTGTTTAGGGTTTATTGAATTTTGGAATCATTGAATAGATAGTTAATATTAGCTCTAATGTCTAATATCGATTTGGTTGTTCAAAGGATCATAAAAAATTATCATATTACGAGCTATTATTTTTTAATATTTTAATTAATATTATAACATTTAAATATTTTTAAATTAATATTAGAAATTATTAAACAAATTCCTATTACAGAACGTATCCATTCCTACCCTAAATCTGACCTCTACTTCCAAGCCCACTTACTACATAACTTTTTCCTCAATATGCCACTGAAAAAATTGCTCAGGACAATGTACAATAAATCAAGAGGAACAAGCCACGTAGTGAAAATAATAACATTTCTCAACAATCAAAAGCTGGCAAGTTTTATTCGCATTAACGTGAGGGAATTTCGTTTCTACAGCGCAATCTGTAGCTGAACAGCGCTTAGTCATGCATATTTGAATCCAAACATGTTTCATACAAAGCGGTAATTGCATTCGAGATCGTGTTGTGCAGGTTAAATCCTCTCCCATGAGGCGTCGAGCTATGTTAATTTGCTTTTTTATGATTTTTAAATTGCTTTTTTTATGTCAATCACCACAGATGGAAGGTGATGGTCTTTTTGTAAAATTATTTGTTTATTTTTACAGTAGGTAATTTTTTTACAAGTAAATTCTCGTAATCATGTCGCATGACGAGTTATATTCATAAACAGATTATCATTATAAAGAAGATACGTTTAGATTTATGTAGTTACGACTAGGTCACATTGTAAAATCGTATTTCTTAGCGCGATAAGCATATACCCAAACCAATGCGTAAACCTTACATTAACTGTACTGCGTGCACACATAAACAAGAGCGTAGCTTCAAGATAACGTTATTTGTAGTTCACAGTACAATGGTTTCCCCACTCAGCGAGATATTTAAAAGCTGGCCATTAGGAGCGTACTTGGAATTTATTCATAAACTTTACGGAACATTGAACAAAGCGAAATTTACAACAGACCAGAGTTGAGGTGAGTCCTTGATCAAAATAATTTTGAACACTTGAACCAGGCACAAACGACTCAAATCTTCTCTTGTGATAAGAAGTTAGCCTGATATAAAGTTTAAAGGGCATGATTCAGACGGAGCTCAAAGGAGCTCTAAGCAGGAATCTAGTGATCGTTAACATCTTGAATTTTCTACAGGTGGGATAGGCATTGATTGTCTTGGAGGGTCTGGTTATGGCTTGGGTTTTGAAGATACTGATCTGTCGGACGGTTCTGCTTTTATATTCGATAAAATAATAATTTATCGTATATAATATAAGTTAGTTGCTATTAGGAATTACACGAGTTGAAGCATGAAAGACACTGCGTAGAGTTTTTTGTTTTAAGAAGAAAAACTATGCATTCACAATAAATTACATTAGAAAGAAGGGTGCGTTCATATTTTTTCAATATTATCTTTGTTTTAATTAGTTGTAAATAGTCTCATGTTCTTGTCATTATTAAAATAATTTATGTGCGTAAATGTTAAATCTTTGCAGATCATTGTTTGTTGACCGATGAATGATATTGTAATCGATGTAATATTACTTAATATTGATTCGGAATTATTAACTTATCAAACATATTTTTGTTTTTAGTTCCCATGTAAATTTATATAAATAAAAAAAAAAAATATAAACAGTTAGTGCTTCATTTTATATTACCTATTAATAAAATGGCTTCGCAATATTACTATTAAATTATTCAGAAAAACAATTAATGTTCTCAAAATACATAGGTAAAGTACATATAAAAACAATTAATGTTCTCAAAATACATAGGTAAACATACACCTTTATTACATAAATTATGTCAGGTAATGTTAAATTAATCAACGACGAGTCACAGTGTCTAGAAGTTTCGAATATTAAACGTAGTAACTGCCGGTAGGTGGCGCTGCAGCTGGCTCATAAACGTGGCCAAACGTTTCTGTAACTCGCAATTAATATAATTTTCTGACATTATTCGCATTAATTTATCTCAACAATACAGAACTGTTTTGGTGAAATGGGGCGGGGAGACGCTACCGAAATCCTGAATATAGGATGTGATTAATCGTCTCTTCATACAGAACAATTGTCATTAAGTGTGCGTTGTCTTAAATTTTATTACGACAGCATACGATTATTAATTACATTTTTGCCAAGAATTAAAACTAACATAACTTTGGTCTTTGCTGCGAATACATTTATTTCAAAGTTAAAGCGTTCTTGCAAGTTCCAAGTGATCGCTTACTTTAAACTGTCGAAACTAGCATTCGAGTTCACCGTCCATCATCATCAATTTTGTAGGTTGTCTTACGAGAATTTTAGATGAAACTTTATTCTGTGATTTAATGCAATATTAAAATTTATATTTTTTTTTGTAATAGGCGTCCTTGAAATCAACACCGGGGGAAACTTGTGAATGGGATATTGGAAACCCCCGGCTTAAAGACTGCAGGGGCCCGGAGGAGAGTTGGGAGTATTCCGGGGAGGAATGTGTTCGGGATGGATAGGAACCCTCTTTTAGGATGGCCGGAGGGTGGGAGGAATTGTTCGCGAATCCTCATAGGTCCCAATGTGTATTTACAACCATGACGTATACACACTGAGCTGTGTGCCCAGGGCCGTGCAAATGTTCCCCTGTGCATGGACCTGCATTCATTGTGCGAGAATCATTTGTTACATGTACATATGTAAAAGCATCACTTGAGAACGGTTCGACCGGGTTGACTGATTCTTTATTTTTTATATATTCCTAATTACAAGGATAGGGTTTGTATTAAAGAAAAAATTCCAAAAATCAATAGGTCAAGTAGACAATTACGGTGATAATTTTGTATGAAAATATTTTTTCGCACACGTTAGTCTCTGAATTCATCTAATAAATTTCAATGAACATTTTTGATAGAGATTGATTTGTTTCAATTTCAATCATAGGATCATTTTGCACCCGCTAGGTGGCGCTGTTACTAAGAACTAAAAGATGCAAGGAAGTTTATATAAAATGCTGTCTGTGGTAGCACAACTTCTGCCGGCTGTTCATCTCGTTGTCAATTTTAGCTCAATGTTTTGATAAATATAAGTAAACAAACACAACCACTGTTAATTACATTCTCGTCTCTTTTAGTTGAAATTGAAAATAAATGCTACCAAATAATATGGTATAATTAACCTATGACATTAATATATCGTAGCAAATATATTTTTATAATATATTGTCTTGTACAGTCGACAACAAAAGTTACTGAGCAATATAATCGTTTCATTGGTGCCCTTAATTATAGATAACGAAAGAATAATATTTCGATTGAAGTTACCACAGCAGCATTTTGAATTTGATCAGCTACTTTTGTGGCTGACTGTACACAATAATTTACAATATTAAAAAGATATATATGAAAAGAAAGTGTAGTGTTATCCGTCTAAAATTATTAATCTCAGCCCTGGACAACTTTCCCCCCATTTATTTCATTATATAATAATATCAGCCCTGTATTATATACTTGCCCACTGCTGAGCACGGGCCTCCTCTACTACTGAGAGGTATTAGGCCTTAGTCCACCACGCTGGCCTAGTGCGGATTGGTAGACTTCACACACCTTCGAAATTCCTATAGAGAACTTCTCAGATGTGCAGGTTTCCTCACGATGTTTTCCTTCACCGTTAAAGCGAACGATAAATTCACAAAGAATACACACATGATTTTTTAGAAAAGTCAGAGGTGTGTGCCCTTGGGATTTGAACCTGCGGACATTCGTCTCGGCAGTCCGTTCCACACCCAACTAGGCTATCGCCGCTTATTTCATTACTTATACGCATCTAGTACAATCACAGTGAGTAATTTTATTGGAATCTGGACTTTATTGCCTACGTATTCGTTACGTTCTGTTAACTTTCATTTCGGCGTCCGAATTTGTACCGATCGTTTTTTGTTAACGATTTCCAAATTACATTTTGTGCTGTACACGTAAATTTATTGGATTGTAAGCTACCTTTGTAAATATAGCGCTGGAATCGCTGGCCATATCGAACGAATTTGGTATGTACAAAGCTGTAAAACTGTTTTTGTGACACTTGGGCTGGAATTTAGGGCTGTATGCGATTTGTTTGTTATGTGCACCATTTGTTTGTTGGTGGTAGGATATATTTTACATCCGCGCGGATAGCGACAACCGTACACAAGGTGTTAAAACCCGCCATAGTGGCCCACGTAACTGTGTCGCGTTCCGGAACTAGCCTGTGTATATCCGGTATGCCTCTCTCCACTTACGATCAGGTGCTGTCGATCACTTTGTCGTAAAGTACAAAAAAAAACAATGTTATAAAGGATTTGTTTTATATTTGGTTAGGAAACGCAGTTTAGTCTGTATTGTCATAATATTAAATTACTTACGTACTTGTTATAGTTGATTGGTATATAAAACCTTATTTATCCTATCTTCTTATATTATAAATGGCAGTTTGTGTAAATTTTGGGATGATTGTTAGAAATAACGCAGAAACAGCTGAACGTATTTGGATGAAATTTGGCATACGGATACATGTCCTGGATTAACACATATGCTACTTTTTGTACCGGTAAAAGCATCTGTTGGAAGTAATGAGATTGTTATATAGATGGCGCTAGCGTCGTTCGGATTGCATTATAAATTGCTGTAGTGTTTACGAACTTTTGTAGTGGCAAAGGCTTCACGCGGGTAAAGCCGCTAGCAAAACCTAATTATCAATACATTTGGTAGAAACTCTAAATTTTTTATTATTTTATGAAGTTAAATAAAGGCTGTGTCTTCAAAAGTTTTAGGATTAATTATTGAATTCATGGAATCTTAAAAGTTTATTAATTATTCAACTTTACTGATCATGTTCACTCAAATTACTCGCAATAAGTTTGAATGCAAACAGTTACATTACTGTCTGTGTTTGCATTCTGCCGATAGTTCGAAATTGGAATATTTTAACGTTTATTTTTCTGTACTTTGATTTTAAACCTGTATTATCGATTACGTATTATCGGCCCCTAGTTGCCCTAGTGGCAGCGTTAGGTTTGAGAATAGCAAGTTCTGCGTTCGATTCCCAGTTCAAAAGGTTATGTGATGCTTTTTGTATTCGTAAAAATATGTCCTAGTTGCTCGTGTTTGAAATTCGTGTCCGAGATGGTGGTAGGCTTCCCAGCTAGTAATTCATATTACTAGCGGCGAAGTAGTAGCAGGTACAGTAAAAGCTTAGCGAGTTTTACATTAAATATTTACTCAGAAGTTTTTAAAAAGAATCTATTCAACTTGATAGAATTGAACTAAATTAATATTTTTAATTAAAATATTTATAAAAATATACATATAAAAAAATATATAAATGTTATAAACCTCATTGGAAAACCCTTTCGAATAGAGATTTTAATTTAAATCCTACGCTCGCATCATCGATTGGCCTTTTTAATTAGTCCGGCCGTTCGAGTCCTGAAACTGCAGTCAATGAAATTTTCAGAAAAACCAGTAGTTTCCCTTAGTGGTGTACAAAGAGCGAACTCTATCCGTGTACCGAGGGAAAATCAACGTTCCTATTTTAATGAGCCGAGGTCTGGGGGCAACCATTTTCGTGAATTAATTAAAACAGCGGCTTTGAGTTGCAGTTTTAGTATCGTTTCGATTGAGTTCTAATTTTGTTTTTATTGTGGTTGGGACGTGTAACTCATACTTTTCCAGTGTCGTCATAAAGTAAGTTTTAGTTTTGTTATGATTTGGAGCTTAGATGTTAATATGAACTAATATATTTTTAGTGCCCTTAAGAAAGTTAGTTGCAGTTTCGGTACGAAGGATTTGTTGAAGGTTTATGTATTATATCAATTTAGCGGGCTGATATAGAAATAGTCAGTGTAGTTTCCATAGCGATGGAAAATACATAACATAACATCACGCATTTATCCCCGAAGGGGTATGCAGAGGCGCAACTAGGGCACCCACTTTTCGCCAAATATGTTCCGTCCCATGATGTGATAGGGGGCGAGCCTATCGCCATATCGGGCACAAATTCCAGACTCCGGGCTGATACTGAGCAGAAAAACCCAGATATAATTATATATATACCCAGATATATATTCGATGGAAAATAACTAGAACAAAAAATGGTGTTAATGTGATACGTACGATGTAGCGTAAAACTCAGCTAATAGTAAATAAAGTCTGCTCTGTTTATAAATTTTAGGAGCGTTATTACTCTGCAGTATATCCCATTCCTAACAGGATTTACTCACTATCAAAATAATAGGAATCCTGTTGAAATTTTAAACGCGTGAGTTTATGAAGATGACATTTTTACAAAGAGATATCAGCACAAAATTTTACATTTATAATATTATTAGCGTAAGGTTATCCCCAGAGCCAGAGCTCTAATCTGTCCATTTAAAATGTACACAGCACGTGAATTGCCTTTTGCCTCATGGAAATTGGTGTTACGCCAATCTCATTCGTTAGTCGGCGGCTGTGTATGTAGATGCGCTTTGAGCCGCAGTTCTTTGAGTTGCATGATACTACGCCAATGGTAGAAGATTTTATTTTTTGTGTTTGGATTTTTGAATTTGATGGTTAGTTTTTTGCCTGTACTGTGAAATAAGAAGTATTATTGTACCAAATTGAATTTTGTGTTTGAAGTTAAGAAAGTTACGTTCAAATTTTGAATTTAGATATTATCATATATTCATAAACGAAAACGTTCTAATCCAATTTTGAATTTATAGAACTCAGCAACGAAAAAAATAAATGCTTTATTTTACAAATTACGTGCCAGTCTTACGTACAACAAGCCTTTGCAATCGACGTGAAACAAAGCCAAGGAAAGCAAAATGTTCGGTTGCGTCTGTTCGACAAAGATATGTGGGTAAACAAATTTAGACTGCATTTACAGTGAGTGAAACCCTGGGGAAATTTGCACCGATACGATTACCTAACTGGTCGGCGTGGCTCTGCATACTCGCCTGAATTTGGCTAGAGCTGTGCCTTCATTGTGGTTCATTTCATTTGTTCATTTATTCTTTACTCAAGTTAATAGTTAATTTATGTTTTTATGTTTATTTTGAACTCATCTTTCATAAGAGGTATAAAATTATCAAAATGATTACAAAAAAAGTCAATAAATTAATTCTAAATACTAATATACCGGATGTGGTTTTGGCTTTACTTGTAAATATATAGTAAATATAGTCTACTGATAGAAGATATAATCTAAAATATTTTTTTAAATCCTTGGTTAAGTTTTAATACGTTTCCCAGGTTTTTCTACTACCTGAGAAAGAAATATACTTCTCAATAAAGAGGATGTTTTAATGCTATTCTTTCTTATTAATTACTAAAAAGACCATATTATGTTGCCAGTCGTTGGTTATTTAAATATTAAATTCGCTATTTATACATACTACCGAGACAGTCATAGCCGCGAAATTGTCATATTAAGAAAGAAATTAAAGGTATAAGGTTTTATGGTCGTCACGCGTTTATTCGCAACTTGCATGATACTGAGCGAATTTTGCGCCTCAAAGTTAACGTGAGACTGCCTCGGTGGCGTAGTTGTATTGCATGTCCGGTACAATAGCGCTCTGAGGTCCTGGGTTCGAATGTGGGTGCCTTAGTTGCACCTCTACATACCCCTTCGGTGATAAATGCGTGATGTTATGTACGTATGTTATGTAATAATAATAATATAAATAATTATATAATAATAATAATTAATTATATATTATTATAATAATAATATCAGCCCTGTATTATATACTTGCCCACTGCTGAGCACGGGCCTCCTCTACTGCTGAGAGGGATTAGGCCTTAGTCCACCACGCTGGCCTAGTGCGGATTGGTAGACTTCACACACCTTCGAAATTCCTATAGAGAACTTCTCAGATGTGCAGGTTTCCTCACGATGTTTTCCTTCACCGTTAAAGCGAACGATAAATTCACAAAGAATACACACATGATTTTTTAGAAAAGTCAGAGGTGTGTGCCCTTGGGATTTGAACCTGCGGATATTCGTCTTTGCAGTCCGTTCCACACCCAACTAGGCTATCGCCGCTTGCATGTTATGTAAGTTAACATGAAAATGATGACATTCAAATTATTTTGTGAGACGACCTTTAGACATGGTACTGAGAAAATGGCTAAGTAAGGAGAATCCGTGACACATAGATGCTTGTTTGCAAATATTTGTTTCGTGCTGTTGTGTGCTTGTGTTTAAAGCTCTTCCCCGTTGGGCAGTGGCAGCGTACATAAACTGCGCAGAGAGGTTCTGAATTCCAAATCCAATTCTTGCAAAATTTTGGTTGGGTTTTTGTAACACGATTTACCTTAGATTGGTTCTGCCAGACATAAAACTGACGCCAAACATGCGGCTGGTCATAAAAATGAAGTCAGTTAATTGCATCAAGCTTGATGAAGTTGCCTTGCCGTCACATTAGGGAGAAATAACGTGCAATGTAAATATGTGTAGCAGAGTCTATAGCATCTAAAGTTGCGGTTGCTCCTTTGCTATCATTCTACCCCATTTAGGATCAGGACATTTTCTGACAACCCATATATTAATTTACCAGTAAACACACTTAATCAACATCCACACGCATTTATCACTCGACAAATAGAAATTAATGAAAATACATCAACAAAACGAAAATGGATCAGTTTCTGATAATATTTGTCATTGGACGCCAATATAAATTAATTCTCAATACGATACCAGGACGATTGATGACCAATGTTCCGTGTATCGATTTGGCTGATATAAAGTATATGACTTATGAGCGGGGCCTATACGAGCCATTTATTCTTGTCGGCCTGGAATCAGGGACTAAATTATAAACTGTTTTGATGCGGATTATCGGTTTAAATTACTGCAATGTGATGTTTCAGTGGTTGGTATTAAGGTTGAAATTGATGAGTATTTTAAGGTGATGATTGGTAAATTCTAAATATGATATTAAAAAAAATCTATAAAAATATTATTTAAAAGATAAATTACAATTCATATAATCGACGTGATACTGTGACTTAAACTTATTGCCGTATAAAGAAATTGCCACAAAGTTTAGTTGCGTGTATGGGCTGTGGAACGTAAGATCCTGAGCTCAAATCTCATTTTGGCGAAAACTGTGAGGGTTTTGTAACAAGATGTGTCCGGCACTGGATCCCTCATAAGGTCATCGGTCTGGTGGCGGTGGCAGAAACTAAGCCATTTTATATATTTTTAAAAGTGAGCGTTGCCAACACTTTGGTGTGAGATTAAGGGTTGGTAGAATATATCAAGAAACTGGGTGTTGCTCGAGGCTTCGGTCGGTTGAAATGATTTGCTTACTTCAAAAATCCTTAAATAATTGCGGCGATCCATTGCGCCATCTTTACGATGCCAGCGTCATCTACTTGAAAAGGATGAAAATTCAAACATCTTCCCCAGGAGCTTATTATTGGAATAAAAAGTACGTATGTCAATGCAAGACATGGTCTATCCGTTTGTCAAATTTCATCCAAATCCGTTCAGTGGTTATTGCGTTTAATTGTAACAAATATCCAAATATATTAGCAATTAATATATTATTAGTAAGAATAAAAACTGAGATATAAGGTGCATTAAATTTACACCTTTAGTTATTGTGGTATCCATACAAATATATATTACCATTCCACACGCACATGTCAGATAATAATAAAAAAGTGCTTTTAATACTTTTTATACGTGTAAATAAAACGTCGAGATGAACTGAATTATCAACTTGAAGCGACGTTTCCAACATAATAGACTCCTATGCGCGCACAAAGTTATTCCTTCACCTGTCTTAGCATATTCGCTTTGAATGCCTCAGAACATTGCGAGACTTGAGGATTTTCGTACAATTTACACGTTGTTACAATTACGGCTTTTAATGAAGTGTAATTGTAAGGTAAGAGCTGGGATGTCGGGCATTAAATCGAAATAAGTGTCTTAGAGCATTTGGCTCAAGGACCCTTTCAAGTTGGTATAGTGGTTCTGTAATTTGTTTTTTGATTGCTTTGAAGAGTAATCGTTTGGTTAATTCTCTGTGATGTGGGATAAACAGTTGTGATTCAAGTTTAATATAGGATGGTATTACGTTATATTTAATTTAAGATTAATTTCTAAGGTGGTAAGATTGTGGTGTTATAAGAGACCGGAGTTCTATCCGCGAACTGGTAATTTTTTTGATAGTAACAACAGGTCCACTCAAATGTTATCTGGACGAAATAAGCAACCAATTTAATTATATTAGTCTTGGACTGAGTTTCTCTAGTTCCTTGGATATTTTAGTATGTAACAGTGTATAATTGATTATAGACCTTATAAATAAATTAAATCTCAATTGCGTAGACCGACATTTGCACGTCTTCTTGTGTAGTCTAATTTCTATTTCATATTTATTTTACTCCTCAGATGCACAATAAAGAGTTAAAAATTAAAAATAATATTTTATTTAGATTAAGGTGTTGAGGGGTCGAAGAATCCAATTAAATTTCAAATGACACAAAAATTGTGTTTGTGTGTGTGGCGTCATTGCGTGTATGACTATTGTATGAATTTTCATACATACTAGGTAGGCTAGACAAGGTACGCCTTTTTAATAACATATTTCAAAGAGTCTGGAATAATAATATCAGCTCAGTATTATATACTGTTCTACTGCTGGGCACTCGCCTCCTCTACTACTGAGAGGGATTAGCTCTTATTCCACCACGCTGGCTTAGCGCGAAAGACTTCACACAGAATTAAAATTCCTATAGAGAACTTCACAGGTAAGCAGGTTTCCTCGCGATGTTTTTCTTCGTCGTTCGATAATTCACAAAGAATACACACATAATTTTAGAAAAGTCAGAGGTGCGTGCTCTTGGGATTTGAACCTGTGGAAATTCGTCTCGGCAATCCGTTCCAACCAACTATGCTATCGCCGTTTATTGAGTATGGAAAATTGAACGATTTATTTGTCGACTTTATGTTCTGGCAAATTTAAAAAATTCATAAGTATCTTATCTTGGCAATTACAATGGCCCGACTTTTTACGGGCTAAGTGCGGAAAAAGGAGCCCATAACCAAGTATCTTATCTAATTCTATTAAAAGGGAATCAGTCAACATCCTTAAGATTACTGAATTCCGGCTAAAATGTTTTTTATGAGCATTATAATATTACGTTTCGCTTAAAGGGAACTGTTTACTTAAATAATGTTGGATGGAGAAAGCTTCGCTAAGATAAAAAAATGTTTACACAAATAGATAAGAAAAATATATTTGTATATTTTAAGTTTTAGGAATTCACGGGTGTTTGGAGATTTTTTAATGAGTAATATTGGATTTTTTTGCTCTCTCATAGGATTATTATAATTAGGTGACCAATTTCGTTCTTTTTATTTCTTGTATAAAAAGTATATTAATGAACACAAATACTTAAACATAGTTGCTCGATTAAAATTTAATCTTCCACGAGCGAACAAAATCATATAATGACTATTGATTGTGTAGTGTTATATATTCGCAAATTTATACTAATACTTGTTTTTGCCTGCAACTCCACTCTGGTAAAAAAAAAACTCTGGGCTAAATATGTTCCTGGGATAAAAAGTAGCCTATAACATTTAGGAGTAATGTAGCTTTCTATTTGTGAAAAAAAACGGTTTAGTAGATCCTGATATTAGCGCGTCCAAATAAACAATCTTCAGCTTTATATAATAGTTTAGACAGATTTCGGTTTTCACGATAATATAGGTAGGGAAAAATTCCACTTATTCGACAACTACATTTGTGACATCCAAACACAAAAATTATGAAGTTATTAAGAATCCAAACCAAGGTCCCAAGCAAAGTGAAGTGATCTAAAAACCAATAAAAAATCAAGCATCAAGCTACCAAAAATAATATAATAACGTAATCTAAAACCCAATAAAAACGGAGTTTGTATTTATAATTCCACATTTTCCGAGCGCTGTCACAGGAGTGCACGCTCACACTTATTCGGTAAAGCTAGCGCGTCCATCATGGATTTTAATTTTTTTTGCTGCAACTCGACATACAGTATCGAGGAGTGCTCATCTATCTCAACCCTTTGGAGTGGCATCGTGTTTGCACTGTTTTTGCTGAAATGAATCCTCTTTTTTATTGGCAGGGTTATTTTCAGTAGCATTTATGCTTTTAGGGAGCGTTAAGCGGGTAAATAAATATGCGTATCGATTAATTGGATAGCTAAAGGATAATGGCCAATTCCTATACAATATTATAACAGGTACCGCCAGTTTTATAGTGAAAATTGACTTTAATCCAATTGATTTAAGTTTGTTTCACACTCTTACAAATTAATTGAATGGTTTATTGTGGGAATAGTTTATTGATATCACTAAATCTTCATATATACCGAGTAATATAATGGTAAAGGAATTGGGTATTTTACGACTTTTAAAGAATATGTTACGTAACACGGTTTTTTTTAAATGGATTTATAATTTTAGTTGTTAAGTAATCTCAACGACTACTTAAAATGCAACAAAGATTTTTCTATAGATATATTACCTCAGTTCAAGACATACTAAGGAGAAATGGAATATACAATAATATATGTATATAAAAATGGCTTGTCATAATCGAATTAACAAAAATTTACAAATGTTTGCCGAAAATTTACTGCCTATTCTAGTTAGTGTTACAGACCTTATGCTAATAATATAAAATTGGAGTACACTTTTTATCATTCAAAAACATCTCAAGAGAGCTCTATTTTAAGTTATAATTTACTTTATCCTCGCGAACAATAGCGTGCGGACACATCACGTACGATTTCCGCGACGCTAATAAGGTACAATTCACAAAGGAAAATAATTAATTTAAACAGGACTTTCCTGTTTAAATTAATTACTTTTCTTTATGAAAAAAATTAAAATAAAGTTATTTTCCTCTCTTTACAAATTTCAAATATCAAAATGTAAAAAGTTAAATTTTGATATTTAAATTTGTAGAGACATACAGAATAACGTGTTTATAAAAAAAAAATAGGTTACCATAATATAGAGTATAAATCCTAAATATAGGACTATTTAGAGACGAGAAACTTATTCCAATAATTAACCAATCTCAGAACAAGGACCAAAAACTACAAAGAAATATAATATATAACAATATGTACAAATTAAAACAATATGTTCAATATTGGAAATAAAATCTACATGAAAACGACAACCATTCAATATTTCGGCAAATAAATATACAAGGAAAACGGATGTAAAACATCATGATATAAATGTCATCTTCATTAATGCAGATGTGGAGTGTACTTTAAACACATGGAACCATATACAGTAATATTTCGTTGTGGATTTACATATAAAACGGATAAAGCGATTACTGCAACATTTTAATACCATCGAATTGCGAAAATAGTCAAAGTATAAAATTCTGATAGAATCCAAATTAAGTTTATTTTGTTTAAATAATTTTCAATTTTAAAAACTTTCCTCGCTTCTCCGTTCGCGCGCATAAGTTTTTCCAGGATAAATATTATCCTATAGGATAGTATATATATAGAGTAGTGTACTACTCAGGAGTCAAAACAAGTCAAAAACGGTCCAGTAATTCTAGTGTTTTTCCTTTAGAAACCTACAAACAAACTCACAAACTTATGCTCATAATAATATTAGTACTTATAGACAAATGGATATTTTAATGTTTGTTAGACCAATATAATAATATATTAATGTTTGTTTTTAGTTGTAGACCAACCACTTCATAGAATTGGATGTAATTTGGCACACTAATACTGGGACAGATATGGACACTTTCTCTGGACTAAAGTAATAATATAATAAAGTAAACTATACGCTAATCAAGGATTAAGAGTGTTCTACAGAGACTATGATTAATATTATCCAAATCCATTCAACAATAACTATTCGCTAATAAACTTCTGAATTATCCACATTTTATAAATAGAGTAGACTGTACCTACAAGAAAGAAAAATAATTGAATTTCCGCGCCACGCCACTGTCCCTGTATTTTCTCAAGTCAACATAACCTGGTGAAGTGCAGTCTTTAACAATTCTGTTTAGCTCGTAATTACATAAAAATACAAAGCGTACGGCAAACAGCAGAGTTACTTGTTTGCCACTCGATTTCCGGATTAACTGAGTACTAAGAAAGTTAAGGCGGATGTATTTATTAAGAATTTTCAACATTCTTAGAACATTGTCATGCTTAATATAAATGTGAATGTGAGTTTGTTTTTTTATAAACTATTCAATTTATTTATATAAAATTTTATACATTGATATATATTACTTTAGAGTAACATAAATATACTGCTCATCTCAGGAATGCGTTTCACGATTTAAAAACGGAAAACACGAGCGCAAAAGCGTGCTAAAACTGTATTTAATACAAATACAAATGTTCGAGTCTTAACCTAGCGAGTCTAACCGTCGTTTTTAATAAACGATCCCAATCCCGTTTTACGATCCATCGCGAAAATGGATCAATAACAACAAAGTATTTGACATGTTTATAAATAACTTATTTTGATTGATTTATTTCCGGGATCGTGTCGAATATAAAATAATCCTTCTTGCACAACAAACAGAAATCCTTTTGAATTCGAAAATCAAATTCGAACCATTCTTTCAAATGTAGCATTCTTTTGGTGATTCCAAAATTAAATTTCCTGGACACATCTCGCTGACTCATAAAAATACCCGCGCGAGACGGATTTCGCGGGAGTCACAGTTTCAGCGAGCTTTTTAGCTTCAAGCTTTTAAGATACCGCGGGGCTTGAGATATGAATGTTCATAGAAAGTTATTAATGCTTTTATATGACATTGAATAAGAACTATTTGAATCTTTCCTTTAAAGGTAATTTATTTAACTTAATGCATCTTTAAATGGTATCGTAGTTGAAGGTATATTTATTATGAGCAGATTATGTGTATTGTGTTATAATTTTTATATGTAAAGGACAGGTAATTGTGGTGAACATATTTTTAAACCATTCTAAATATATTGATAGGATCTGTAGCTATTTGATTAAAAATAAAATTAAAAATTAAATTTTGATTAAAAAAGGTTGTCTGGAAGAAATCGCCGATAGCGATAAGACCGCCGTTTGTACTTCCTGTTGTTTCATAATCTCTGTTGTATATTTATTTTTCTCTACGGTGTTGATGTACAATAAAGTGTTTAAATAAAATAAATAAATAAATATAAAGAATTGACTTTACAGAGATCCTTTCATTAATATTTCACCAATCAATATCGATCTGACTCTCAAGGACTAATTGACTCGCAAACAAACGCTGTTTTTATAACACAAATTGTCATAGATACCTTCACATTTTTTTTTATTTTATCCTAGTATATTAAAAATGAATGCAGGTGTGTTAAGATACAGAGACTTCTAAGTTCTATCGTATCCTTGCAAATCCCAATGAGTTTTAAAATATTACCTGCACTAGCATCGTGGAGTACGGCGAAGTTTTTCAACTTATTTAATATTGCACGCAATGTATCATGAAAAGTTTATGCCATCAGAGCGATACACAAACTTACCTAGTTTTTTTTATCGTACGAAACGCCGTAGAACTTCACTTTGATTTTCTGTAATAGTTTTTTCCCAGTATAACCAATAATGCCATAGATAAAACTGAGTAACAGTTCTGCCAGTCTTTAACCATTTTTTTTATTGACAAACAAGGCTTTGTCGCTGTGCGACCACATCGCTCAATCGAAAAACAAAATAAGATAATTATTATTTACTACCATTTACAATAAAATAAACCGTAGCTTTTTCGATCTATCTTAAAAATGGACAAATCAGATCATTTTTTTAACATCCTTACAAATGAGTTATTTTGTTTGGTGAATTCTCGGAATCGGATTGAAGATTGTTATTGGATTGTTTATTGAAAAACGGTTGTTAGTGATGCTTATATGTGAAGTGGTAGAAAAAAATCGATTAGGTAGTTCTTTTTAAGAATCGTAAATAAGGATTGGATTTTTTTGGGTGGGCATAAATAACAGGCACAGGAGTCCTATTTTAAAATCATTTTGGAGACGATAGGCAATCCTGAGACCACCCCTATCAGTATTGAAGATCACTAGAGCTTTAGAATTGACATTATAATGCTCTAAATTTAATAAGTGCACGACCACGTTAATAAATGATAATCATACCTGAAATTTAAATTATTTAATATCATGTAAACTACCAATAAAATATAATAATTTAAACTGACTTCGTTTATAACAATTTTCAGACGTTTATTTGCCCTAAAATACTACAGTACGCACACAAAAACATATCACGTTTTTATCATCGAAGGAGTAGGCAAAGATGTTACCAGGGCAACCACTTTACGTATGTACATACGTCCCGTTCCTAATTTGATAGGCGGCGAGCCTATCGCCGTATTGGATGCATATTACAAACTTAGAGCTGATATTGAGTAGATAAAACCATTATTACTTGTCCGGATCCGGGATTCAAATCCGCGACCTCAGAGCGGTCGTCATACCGCGGTGGCGATACAACTACACCACTGAGACACTAAAAAAATAACCACCCAACTCTTTTACATAAATATACCTTCAACATATAATCAATTACGAAAAAAGGTACCATATATATCATACGAATACCTCCTTATTTTATAAGCGAATAAGTTTTACTATCGCAAGATATCCTCATTTATTTCATCCAGATTTCTTGAGGCATTAAATTGGGTTTTGCAGATGGTTTCAGATGTCTTCGCCGGAATATTTGAGTCGGCCTGCGGAAGCATACATTCAACTTGGGATGGGAATGGGTCTGGGTCTTTTCTTGCGTTTATCGTATAAAAATGGTATTCAAATATTACAGTGCGTTTTAAGTTGTAAGGATTTTGATGTTTCTAAATCGCATTTTTGTTCAATATTTTGTTATCGGAAAGATGGGACGCCGGTGTAATTCGTTTTCTTATTATTGATCCAGGCATTGTATTTTATACTTAAGTCCGATTTAATTAAAAACGTGATTCTATCAAGCTATAATAGTTATATGAATATTTTATTACTACCGTTAAATCCATTAATTGATCTACATACACATCAAAACACAAAAAAAAAAATATTATTTTAAAAAACACGGATTATAGCAATATGTTTGGTAAAAGGGTTACCATCTCTTTATACGCTGTTAAACTGCACTGATTTTCAGCTGTACCCCACTGTTATCATAACACAACAAATCTTTCCAAGCGTGTGGTCAGATGCAGTATAAAAAAGGAATAATATCCCGGAAGTAGGACAAAAGTAATCATTATAGGTAATACAGATAATAACACACAGAACCTACATCTATACGATAATGAAACGAAGCAATATTTTCAATGAATAACATATAAACTACTTAAGGGATTACTGCTTTTGGAAAGGTCGTTATTCTCCCCAAAGACGTCCTTTTAGAGTATACAAAATATACTTTTGCTAAGAGGTCGGAGAAGGACGTTCCACATTTTAGAAACTGCGTACTCAAGTACCTTTATTACTAAAAATCAGCTATTAAATATGTTTCGATTCCCGATCGTAGGTAAAATAAACCTTTTTATCAAAGCTATAAGAGCAATCCCCAGTGACTATATTTCCGACCGGCGTTGCCTTAGTGCGCATTTTATATTATAAAGGCAGTTGTGTGATATACGCCCGTTCATACCCACAAAGAAAAAGATACAGCGGTATTCGGTGACCCAGCAGCGAAGGGTTAATCGAATTCTCTTTGCTATTCCGTTATTGGTTATGTTTGCAATTTATATCAGGCTAGACATTCATTTTGTGGTCATACTTTTGGTCGGATTCCTTATACTGCTATAGCCTGTGGTATTATTTACAAAAAAAAAATCTTCTGAGGTTCTTTTGGATCGTTTATATTCTCTAAGAAATCTTTATGTAGCTTTATTAATTTTAATTGTGAAACCTCAGATGCTAACGTTTTTATTTACTAAAATTATTACCCTTTTACGTACTTATTCTACGTCTTGGTAAACGTAGCGTGGGACTATCTGGCTAAACGGCGGGATGACTTACACAAGAGCGTAGGCAGCGACTGGATGCATAAATTAACAGACTGGGCTCGGTGGCGAACCTTGGGTGAGGGCTATGTCCAACAGTTGACTGCAACGGGCTGATGACGATGAAGATTACCTTTTTAACCTAATTTCTGTATAAAACCTTACTTCATCAAAGATTTAAACATCTGAACGTAGTTAACATATTCATAGAAGTTAATGTTTAGTATGCAGATTAGACGATTAAAGTTTAACCGCGGCTAATTCTTCCATCTTCAGTTAATTGTTTGGTGTAGTTAAGTAAGACAAATTACTTTGACTTCCTCGTTTATGTTCTTTTATAACATTGGTCTCTTGCTTATTCACGTAAAAACTTTGTGAAACATTTTAGTTGACCTAAAAATGTTGCGTGTTTAACAAAATTGCTATTTCTTTGTAAGTAGTACGGAAAAAATGCGAATGGATGTGGAATGTGTAAAAGAGAAGTAGTATAAAATAATTTTAGGTTATTTTTGCAACAATAATGTTTGCGAAAAGACCTTATCAAAAAGTGATAATTGTTACACAAAAAATCTTTAAAAATGAAAAAAATAAAATAAATACTTTAGGGTTTAACTTTTATTTAAATAACTAGTGATATTTTGAACTAAACGTCATCAAGTCGAGGTCTGCTCAATAAGTATTTTATTCTCACGGTTCCGTGTTCGGTCTCTCGGTGAGGGCGCTTGGGTCACAGAATTCTTCGTACTTATAATATTAATATACAAACAATTTAATTTTTTGCAGTCATTTCATCTCGGAATACCATAATATTTAAATTTTTAATTCAATTTTTTTTTTCATTTTTCACCACAGTGGGCCTTTCATCATCGTCTATTGTACACCTACTAATTACCTATTCTTATGAGCTGAAACAAGCTATATTTTAAATCAATCGGACCTATGCAAGTAGCAATAATTTTCAAATGTTTAAAAACCATCTCGATCACACTAGATTTCAAATAAACAAAAACGCCGGATCACAATCGGTCCATTCGTTTGGGAGCTACGATGCTACAGATAGACATAAAGATACACAGATACACACCTTAAACTTAACAACATCCCTCATTTTGCGTAGTGGTTAAAAGTAAAATACTGGCCTAACCAATAACAGCTTATAACTAATTATACATTTCCCACATTTTTTGTCATTGATTAAGATGTCAACAAAATAAAGTCTAATTGTAAGTCTTTTAATAGCAATTGGAATTGTAAATCACCAACATTGATTTATCGAAGCGCATAAAAAACATTTAGTCAAAATACGTGCTCAAAACTATAATACCTTTGAAAGAGAAGACAAAAATTTTACGACTAGCGCATGTAATCACTCAAGCTAAATATTTAGTCGAAACTCTCAGTAACTTTGAAATTAGAGGCAAGGATTGCAACTATCAGTGCATCTGGAACTTTTTTTATGATCAAAGCATAATTCTTCCAATATTAATTAAATTGTCGAAACAATTCAACAACTTGGAAACGCGCTTGGCGGCGCGACCGCTGCGAATTGTTGCTTTGTAGAACGGAACGTCAGCCGGCCCGGAGTTCGACATTACTTACAGCTTGATTTATCGAACTCGGGCTAATCTGGTAATGATGACTGTGTAGTTTAAAAAAAATATTATTCATTTTTCAGTATGTAAAATTAGGCAAGGACATTAAATTTATAGCTTAACTAGCTGTGCCCGCAGCTTCGCCCGTGTGGAAGTGGTGGAAAGGTTTTCCCGCGGAAATCCCGACCTACGAGATTTTTCACAACCACGCTATCTTTTCAACGAGAATTGTTATATTTCAGTCAATTTATAAAGACGTAATGTACTATTAACCTAAACCTCAAAAATTGCTCTGTCTTTTAGTAAAAACCATACAAAAATCCGTTCAGTAGATTTTGAGAAAATCGCTCACATATAGATAGACACCTGTTGGTGACTTTGTTTTATAATATGTATAGATAATTATTACAAAATAATTTTTTTTGGTCTCTTTTAAATATATATATTTCTTCTCCTTTCTTTCGTCATGACTAGTAAATATACTAGTATATAATGGTCTGAAAACCTCAAACTCAGTAAATTTGCGGGAAGTACGTGAAATCAAAGCAAACATTCCAGTCGCACTCGCAGGTATTCACGCGACTACCGGGACGTGCTTCACTTCAACAAGACCGGAATGTTTCACCACATGTTCCCGCGTTTAGTTTTGACTATTATATTTATAGAATCAATTCGGAATCCACGTTAGCTGGGTGCGATAAGTATGCGAAATCAAAGCAAATATTCCGCCCAGTCGCCGAGGCTGCCGGAACGTTTTCACTTGAATAAAACTGGAATGTTTTAACATTACCAAAAGCTATTACGTACTATCGACTCGTCAGCGATTCTGTCGCTCAGCCATCAAAACTTGGCCGAGTCCCCCAGGCGGCCGGCAAATATGTGCGTATACACCTATATTAAACTACAGAAAGTCACAGTCCCCGTTGAACGAGTTGCCGGCGACTAGTCGACAGTGCGTAAGAGCGTAAAATGTACTTGCGATTTCATGAGACTATAGAAGCCGAATCGTGATGTTTTTAATCGGCGCCCATTGTTTTTATAAGGATAATTATTATTAAATATATGTTTATTGAGTTTCTAATGTTCATAATTGAAGTGTCATATCAATAAACCAAGTCATCTTTATTGGAAATGCATGTAGGTAGTAGAGATTGTTTTATTAACAAATATCTATTCTAGTATAAAAGATACAACAGATTCTATCTTATTGATTTAGTTCCACAGAAGTTAACATATAACTGTGTAGTTAAGATTGCAGCGTGATGGAACAACATCTATCAAAACCTATTTCCATTATAAATAATTTTGTGGCCAACTTAAGTAGATTAAATCACGAAATGTCTGTTCATTATTCAAAGATAACTAAATTAAGAGACCTTTTACGCAATTACGAAATAAAAAATTTAAAATTCATATCTACGAATATATGAGTTTTAGAGTTAGTATTCGAATGCTATAAACACGCTTGTAATATACGAGTTTTATACTAAATTTGTTTGCTAATATTACCACTGGTGAAAATAAATTTGGCTCGCTATAGTATCATTATGGTTACTTTCTTTACGGTCTAAATCGTCGCGGTTTCGGGATCGACCCCCAGGCGCGTAACTTTAGCACTATAGCTTGCGAGAGTCATAACGCACAATGATATTGTTGTCGGGAGAACACTGGGAATAGGCCATTCGCTAGCGGCTACGGCGGCGTGACAATATAACCAAGAATGTACCTCAATAATGGGAAATCACGCTGCCCGCATTGAGTATTGATTCTGGTAAACGTGACCGTTCTATACGGATAGTTGAGTTAATTTCTATTTTGTGCGGTATTTTGGGCGTGATAGCACTGGTGGTTTTAGAAAGAATGAAAGTGTAAATCTATTCCAATGTGCGAATATTATGAAGCTTGTATTAGCGTGACGAAGACTTTTATGTACTTAAGATATTTGTTTTTTTTTTGTATTGTAATCAATAAAAAAATAACACCATTTCAGAATATTACCTAGTGTTTGGACAAAAAGCTTCTTACGTAACATTAATTCTGATAAGCACCAAATTCGCAAGTAACTTTAAAGTCAAATACATGCCATGTTGCGGTTGGCACAAAAAGCCGACACAGACGTACAAAACATAACTAACCTCCAAATTAGAATTAAGCTAAACAGTACTTGGTCGCTGCGAAGTGAAAATTTTACGCTCACTGAATAAAAATTGCCAATTTATTCGTCAGGAATGATTCTCAAGACGACTTAAAAGGTCATAAGATTAGGTAAGAACGCGATTTGTTTGATGTCACGTCATTATGGATTTTATTACCCAAATTTTGCGACAGTTAAGATCCGTGGAGCTAAATTATGTCTGCTGTCACGCTTATAAAACCGGCGTCGTTAAATTAAACGTCTCGGTTGTAATGGTCCTATTTCATTTAGCCGGTTAATCGAACTTGGTGATTGACAAACTCGGATTAGTGAAGTGTTAACTTTTTGTAGGGTTGTATAAACACGCATAGTAGAATATAAATGGATAGTTCAATGGTAGTTTATTTATTCATCGCCCTACCCTTTGTAGCCTCATGAAAAGATGATCTATCATTGCTCGATATACTAATAAACATTAAATAATACAACGCTTCAACTATATCAACACCAAATTTCAAAACGACTTGTAAAACTAATTTTACAATTGTAATGTTGGCACTGCACTTTGCCAACAATCCGGGCACCTATCGCATCGGATTACCAGATAATATCGATATTACAGTAACCTTATCAGATTTTAACGAGTGTTAAATTCAGGAACAAACAATGAATGAACCGTGATAGCTTTGCAGGGCACTTTTGTGCATAATGCGGGCGTATTTTAATTGAGGCCGAATTATGTAGGGGCTTTGTGCTTTTGTTGAAGGCATAATGCAGAGAAGCGGTGGTGTGTCGCGAATGGAATGGCATTTTCGTTGTGGTCGCTATTTTTGTGGTTTAATTGTCTTCGAAGCTAGGGTTTTATGTGCTTTTCTTTATATTTTTGTATATTGAAAAGAATTTATGATTTCTGTGGCATTTTATGTCAACCCGTAAGTTTTATTTAAAATGTTGCCATGGGTAGTACATAAGCAACTTTATTAAAAGTTTTAAATAAACTACGTTTGATATTAACTTTCAACAAATCTAATGTTCCTTTCCGGCCAGTGTTTGAGCATTTTTAGATCGATTCCTTTAGAACCATTACCATCGTCACTTACACATGTAATCAATACTCTGATTTAGCAAATTAATCAATTTATACCTTTAAAACTATGGTAAGTCGTCAAACCCTATCAGGTTAAAGGGCTAGACGTCGAAATGTTAAGAACTTTCTCGAGGTATTATATGAATGATTGAAAACTATTAACATTTGCGAAGTCTGGGGGCGTTGACATATTGTCTCGGTTGGAACACTAAAAGGGGTTAGATAAGTAGGTCGGCTTAAACTTCAATAAAGCAAAAGCTAATGCGCCATTTCGTATGAACATTTTGTATTAGACCTTCACTATGGACTGAGTAATTTTTTAATTACTATGAAAGATGCTGGAGGGTAAACAGTAAAAACACGACTGCTCATAAGCAGTAATACTATCTAAAATATTGGAATAACAAAGCATGTCAAACAAGAATAAAACAGCGTAGGCACACTGCTGCTTGGCAGTGGATTTTAGCCGAATTATAGCCACAGCGGGTAATCTCAACGGAGATTAGCCAGGTACGCAGGTCATTTTATAGCACACAAATGTGAGCATATTACACAGTAGCCCTCTCCGTTCAGTATCATAGCCTGATGAGACCGCAATTCGTTTTGACCGGAGAGACATAAGGCACACGACCAACGACTTTACTTTATTTCCGGGAAACGATAGTATTATCGCTAATTGTCCGACTCCCAGCTGCAATAGAGTTAATTTTGAGATGGAAAAACTGAGTAACAGTTATTGTTCGCCCGACCTGGGATTCGAACCCAAAGCGTGGTAGTCGTACCCCGTATGCATTGTACATACGCCACCGAGACAGTCAATGGATATAATAATTCGCCATCTACCCAGACGGGTCCTTGCATACGAGACATGCCAGTAGATGATGAAGAAGACTCACAACAACATTATTTTGTTATTTACCGATTTCAATATTCATGACAAGTTTCTTGGCCCCAATGTTTGCCACAACATAAACCGCTTAAGACTGAGACCACATGTTCTGTGCAAATGCAAGCTTCTAGTTAACATTCTACATTGTCACAGTTTATACGCAAGAAATATCTTCTAAATTGGAGGTGAAAATTGTGAATCTTGCGGTATAATGTTGGTAAATTGTTTGAGAGTATCAAGATAGTCAAAACTGGGCAAAGATTGAACAGTCTAGGCGTGGACAAAATCGACAATAAAATTTATCAGCCATTTTCAATCTGGAGATATCAATGTTGTTTATTAATGTTGGTTGTAAGTGAGCATTAGACCTTCAATTCGTAAGCATGGATCAAGATTTTTGCCAATAATTTTTGATGCTACTACATCAATATATCTAACCACAGATTAAAACAATTTAATATCAGTCATTTTCTTACCAATATTCAATCAATGCTAGATTAAATATCTTCATTAAGTAGGTGATTATAATCGCTATCGTACTTACAAATTATTAGTCAGTATAGTTTAAAAGAAACTACAGTATGAATGGACATAATATTAATTTTACTAATTTATACCTATGCTGTTGAATATACATGAATTAGTACATGAAATTAAATTGTTTGACTATTGGTTCTTTGTGCGATATAAAATACGCTTTATGTCATTAGATTGTAAGACACAAAAACATTTAACTGACTGCAGCGAAGAAAACCAACGCCATTTTATCAAAATGACGAAATTGCGTTTTATTCTCATATATTTTTATTTTCACAAAATGTACGTGCCGAGGAGTGGGTAAGTACTTAGTTTCATTCCATTATCTCGCGGTTGCAGCGTGGTAACGACGTCTGCCGGTAAACTTCCGCATCCGGCCCACATTGTCTGCGAAGATTCTAGATAAAACATGTTACAATATACATTGTTTGTTATACATCTTGGATACAAGGAGTTTTAAACTTCATGGACTCTTTTATATAACGACTGGATTAAACGGGATTAGTTTGTTTTCTTATACCAATATTAAGGTTTTAGTCAATAAATTGGTTAGTTTTTTGAAGGAAAAATACGTGTTGCTATCAAAGAAATAAATCAAAGTTGACCGTTAATCAATTCTGTTGTTCCTAGAAATTGTATAGATGTTAGTTATATTTCGCATCTATTATTACATAACCTGAGGAATGAATTAGACGTAATAACTCGTATATCTCAAAGCAATGACTTCGTAGAACTACGCTTCTACGTATTATGAATGCCTAATACGTAAATCTATGTAGTAATACATGCAGAAACAACTTTGTCCCCTTTATAAGCACAATGTTGCGGATGAGTGTGAGATTTGGCAGAATTAAAGATCACATGGAGAAAGAGTGCTGAAGAACCTTGAAATATCAAAAACCTATGAATTGCGGCACAATTTCGAACGCTGGACGTCCTCTAGTTCGCTTTAAATGTACAAATGTTAATCGTACAAACATCTGTATTAATTTATTTTTATTTCAAGTATGAAAATAAAATGAATGTTAGTATTATGAAGCTCGTTTTGGTTACTAGGATTATATTTAGAACGCAAAATGTCACAAGTAAAAACATTATCTTTAAATTAATCTTTGTCATCTTTCGAGTAAATTTATTACAAAAAGGTCACAGTAATATTGATTCCTACCATTTGTGTTCTATCACAAAATTATTTGTTAACGAAAACTAATCGATACTTCACGAATAAGAACAACGTCTAGTGTTTTATCTTTGTAAATATTTTCGTTACATTTTATTCGTTTCATAATGGGAGAAGCACTCAGAAATCCGCCAATGGAACGGAGGGATAAATATTTTAATTTAGTTAAGCTTTCACTTTAATTCGATTCTCTTTGACGTCAATAACAGATTAAATACCTATTTTGTACTTTGTTTCATAATTGAGAAGGTAAAAGCAATTAAGTAGTGGACGTGGTTGTTATGAATAAACTTAAACCTTTTGATTTACGTGTATTTGTGAGATATTGTGTTAAAGTACATGAATTTTATTATCTATACTATAATAAATAATCTGAAGAGTTTTTTTTGTTTGAACACGCTAATCTTAGGAATTACTGATTCGAATCGAAAAAATCTTTTGGTGTTGGATAGCCGATTAATCCAGGAAGGCTATAACATCGCGCTATGGCCAATAGGAGCGGAGCATGAATTATTTATAATAAAAAGTATATGTTCCTAATAATAATATCCTTTTAGTAGAGAACAGAACTACGCACACCCTAAAAAAAACAAGTTGAGGTTTTAATTTTTTTATTCCTTTTAGTGACTAGACGAGCTTGCCGTTCGCCTGATGGTAAGCGATACGACCGCCCATAAACAGAAGAAACACCATCCAACACCTTTAATTATTATTATTGATGGGTATTCCACTGCGCACGCCATCCTGACACATGAGATGTTGTCTTACTATGTCCAGTTACTCTGACTACAGTGCCCTTTAAACCGAAACAAAACAGTAACTAACGTTGCTGCTTGGTGGTCGAAATAGATATTGCGGTGGTACCTACCCAGGTGGACTCTCACATACTATGAGAGACCTATCACTAATAAAAGAATTAAAATATTCACTTTCCAAAATATTTATCCCATTCCCAACGAAAGATTATTAAGATCAATTATAATTAATAGTCTCTTATCCATACATATTATAAAACAAAGTCCCCGACCGCATATGCTTGTCTGTCTGAACGCGATAAACTCAAAAACTACCAAAAAATAGATAAAGTTTGAGAGCCTGGGAAGATCATAGGCTATTTTTAATGTCGTGACAATGTAGAACGAGACTTCGATCCCAGAAAAACTTTTACAGCTAGGCGGAGCCGTGAGCAAAAGATAATTATTACTAAAAAGTGATTGACTCATCAGCATCATAACAAAAAAAATGGCACTTATCAAAACCGGCAAGAATATCGAATAGTGTGGCAACTGACAAAATAGTTTATATTGTCCATTTAAAAACACGTGCAGTGTTGACGGAAACCCATTAGCACTTTGGTCTTTATGCAACGCGTTCATCATGTAGCATTAAGTTAGCAAAGTGCCAGCGTTTAGTCAAATGTTTGTTGTCATTTAAATTAAATTGTCAGTTAGCTAGTTCACATGTTTGAAGGGTATGTAATGGTGTCTACACAATATTGGTTAGTGCCGGCCGGCTAGCCCGGCGGCATGCAAACCAGGTTGGACGAGGCACGAGAGCTGATGTTTTGTAATTAAATAAAAAAAAGGGTTGCTAATACATGTAAAAAAGTAGTAATTTCATAACATACATAATTTACTCAGCTTACTGCTGATAACTCTAGATAATTCACTTACTGAATTCCAACTCGAGTTAACACGAGTCACATTTACTTGATTTGGCACATTACTACCTACTGAACTTGAATTGAACATGAGCTGTTGGTGCACTTCGTAGAAAGGCCGCGCGGACAAGTCCGCCAGCAAGATTGCCGCTAAATAAGCTCGCCGGACGTACCCGTCGGGTAATGCCGCCAGACCGGGCGGCTATGGTGTGTAGATACCATTAAGAGTTTGGACGTATAAAACTGAGGACTATTTTGTGAGGGTTTGGAATTGAATTAGCAATATTAAATGTTGACTTCACGTTCATATAGTTTTAATTACAGAACGTTAAGTTTTGTTTTGCAATTAACGAGGTAGTAAGTACACATAATAAGCGTAGGCTCGTGGTTAAGTTTTCAAATTCAAATTCAAAGTTTGCTCTCAACAATAATTTTATATAAAAGATGTTACATTCTAATACACATGATATAATCAAAATTCAAGCCAAAAGTTTTTGCATAATATTGCATCAAACTACATATTAACTCTTGAGTCTCTCGTGGCTCGCCGGCGAGCCAAGACAGCTACATGACATTTGCGTGTGTCACGGGATTATAACCTTATATACTACATAATAAGGTTATTTTTCCGTCACACGCGTAGCTGTCAATGTTTGGCGGCAAACATTCAGCTACCTGTACATATTTGAAAATAAAATTTTGACAAGTCATGACGGGTTAATATGACTGTTTTAAAAACAGTATAATAAAAATGCGTATGATTGACATGAGATCTTAAACAGCCTTAAATAATGCGCCGCACAATGGTAAATAATTCAGTAGATAATGAAGACTGGAAAGTCACCCACATTCTGAATGGTGGATCACTATCCCCGCCCACATTCTAATTAAACTTTTATTCAGACTTTTGCCATTTCTCGTTCTTTGTTCCTCAATTTTGAGTTCGTTTACGACATAAATTAAAGCATTTCTTTACCCTTTGTTCATTTGGGTGCCGAATAAATATTAATTTGGACCTAGTTTAATAGACATTGTGATGTCAAAATTGCCTTGCTAAAATTACATGGTATACAAAAATGATTGTAAATTTTTATCTCTGTGATGCAATGGTTGTTTACTGTATTTGTTTTTTAGGTAAATAATGTTAAAACACAAATAGTTTGCAATTTAACTTTTATAGTTTTACTTAAAAAAGTAATATCATATAAATGTTATCACGGGGGCTCTATATGTTTTAAAGAGGCAAAAATAGCCGTCTGAAATATTAGTTGAGTAAAATATAGTTTACTTCATATTATTTAATAGTTACACTGGGCGAAGTAAAAACATCTAAGGTATCGGATTTAGGGACTACACCCTATTAACGCCACGCAGGAAAAACACTGTTATCAGTGTTACCTTACTATCTCTCTACTCTCTATCTTAAAATGCTTAAAAGTAGGTTTAGAAAGGTATTACTTCGTATGTAATTTATGAATGATGCTTAAGTGGATATAGAACAATATTTTCAGCCTATTATTTTGCCATAAAATGAAGTACTTAACCTACTTTAAGTTACGATTCATATAAAACAGCAACGACCGTCAGAAATGCCTCAATTTCAATAAGTCGTAACAGTTAACTCTCTCGATATAGCACCTTTAATTTTACAGCAGATAAAACAATAATCTTTAAATGTTCTTGCGAGTTTCGCGTACTAGCTTTCGCTCGCGGCTTTGTCTGTGTTAAAGTCTGTTTCCAGGAAAATAAATTTTACCAATCAGATTATACAGTTTCTTCTCAATAAAAGATATTTCAGTTACTTAGTAATTCAAGATTAATGCGCTCAAGATAAAAACTTATATTAATGTCTACAGTAGTATCTACTATTCTTTCACTTTATAATTTACGTATATTATATATTCATGTGTTAGTTATTATGGTATTCCATTAACATTTTCATAATAGGCAACATTTCTTACGTAATATTATAAACATTTGTCGCTTACGTAAAGTTTCGATTTTGAGAAAAAAAAAATCTAAATTAACGAACATTAATGTTATAATGATGTGTTCTATAAACTGATAAGGGTATGGGTTGAAATAAAAACTTGACAAAAATAACCACGCGTCAGTCAAACCTGTCGTTTAGAGAGACTTGAATTTATAAACCAATTTTATTAAATTTGTTTACGTAGACATAAATTTATATTTTGAATCTGCCTTGACATTCTTATTTGTGTACTTTTGTTTTGTATTTTGGAATGTAATAAAAATACAATGAGAGACAATTTTATTGAATTTATTTCTGGAGATTTGAGAAGATCCTACAAGCTTTTACGTAAATATATTCGGCAATAAAAGAGTTCTTAACGTCTAACCTAAATACACAAAAGGCCTGTATACGTCTTGACTGATATTTAAAGTTAGTGACAGTTTTAGTGACTTTTAAGCATTTTTGTTTTCTTTTTCTAGTCTTATCACATTATATTTATCATCATTTTTGTAAACTTAATAATATTATAAATGCGATAGTTTATGCTAAAGTAACGCACAAACCCCTAAACGGATTTTAATGGAATTTTGCACACCGGTCGATCATATCCTGGATAATTTAATCGGAAAAAAAAAACATGGTTTTAGCCTAAATATTTTATATGCGAGCAAAGTCACGTCATAATCGTTGATGTCTCATCAACTTGCAAGTTGTAGATATCTTCAAAGGGTAATCTTATACTGATTATCATTGTATTAAAAAATGTACTGTATCTTTAATAAAACAAAAAAAAAATCTTCTAGTGACTGCCCTGAGCCGAAGGTCGTAACCCATTAGTAGGTGGCTCTCAGCATGATCCCTTAATTTTCAAGGATTGCGAGCGCCTACAGCGCTCTCCCAAAAGTTAGGTGAGTACAAGCCGACCCTTGCAAGGCTAACAAACGTAGGCTTATTTTTAAAAAGAAATAGCAAAGTCACGAGTAACACCTAGTCTCCCATACCTCTTAACACATCAATAAGGGGATAAATAAAAATGATATTTTTATAACATGTCCAAGTTAGGTAAGTAGCATTTTAATGTATTCTCAGGGCGCCGCGCTGGTTGACGAGGGTCAGCATCGACAGGCTGTTTTGTAGTCCAAGCGAATATCCACTCTAGATCGTTAAGGTGAGACACGTTTTATAATGACTTGATACTTGGTTACATGGGCTGTAAACAATGTTGGAGTAGTACCGTGTAGATATAGATGTTAGGGAATTGAGAATATGTAGATATGTATAGGTAATGGAAAACTCACAATAACCTTTTCAATGGTAAGCGAATAATATATTATAGTAAAATTGTAACAGACCGATGTATGTATATTATAAATATTGAAAGAAAAATAAATATGGTGGACTTTATTACAGCAACAGAATCAATAACCCCAGTTTTCATCACACGAAGACTACTGTATGGAATTGAATGTAGTTTTCAGTGGTATATTGTTAGAAGTCTACCTTAAAATATTAGCTCTTTAAATATTTAAAGCTCTTTAAATATATCAATTCATTTAATTCCGGATAGTTATAAAGCGGTGCTTTTATCCCGAAAAAATATTTTCACGCGGGCGGAGCGGCGAGCAAAACTAAGAGTTTAATTTATTCAGAAAAGTTAAGTAAATCATAAAATATGAATTGAATATTTGTTACCATAACATTTGATGCAAAAAAACATTATATTTTTTTTGTACCACAGCAGATACGCAAACGGACAAGAGCGCAATAAGTTCATTCTGATTAATTATGACTGCGCAGCCCACCTATAAGGAGTAATTTAGTCGGGAAAGCAGAACAGGGGATTAGGTCCAACAAGTCTCCAGGGGATCGTTATATCACTGGATTCAGCAAATTTGTCAGTGGAGGCGGTGTGCGTCACGCCATGATTGGTTAATTGGAGATTCGTGATTATGTAATAAATCTGTTGGAGTGTCGTGCAACAAATATAAGTATACATATTTATTATCATTTTTTTTTCTCCTCTGTGGTTGAAATTAAAAATGACACTCTTTTTTGAATTTAGAATGAACATTTTGGTCATTAATTTAGGTACTGCGTGGTATTGCACTGCCTTCTTCACTCAAGACGTAAGTTAGCTCTTATCATGTAAGTTTTATAGGAAGTGCAACTACTGAACATAATAAGACTTAATATTTCATGTCTCAGGATGGCGAGCGCAGTGGAATACCACCATACAATAGTTTGTAATTCAAAGTGCTGGATGGTGTTTCTACTGTTTATGGGCGGTCGTATCGTTTACCATCAGGCGAACGGCAAGCTTGTAGCAAAGCAAAAAAGCAATAACCATGTTTACAACGTCCATCAAACTGGAACACAACATAACTCACATACAGCTGTTAGGCAATAATAAACTATACAGACGTTTGGATAAAAAACATACATACACGGTAAATATAAAAGATAACTTCGGGTAATTCACTGAAGTAAACAAAAGACTCACGTATTTGGTGTTTCCACACGTGTGCAGTTTCGTACTACGGGCGATACGTACCTGACGCTCTCAGATGCCGGAAGTCGCTTGATGTATCGACAGAATGCTGTAAATGTAGCGATCGACCTCTTTGTAACATTTTGCGGTGCCAATGGTGAAAAGGTTTTTGACGTGAATATTTTTTATATTATTCTTAAAATGACTCTTTTAATATTTATTAGAAAACAGGAACTTTGTCATTCTAAGTTTTAAAGTTTAACCTTTTACGTCCAACAAATACTAGTAATACTAGTAGGAATATATATCGATTACGAAATAGGCAAGTGAATGTTTCGCTGTCCGGCGACCGCGATATACTAAAAATACGATATTTTTAAAAATATTAATTTAGTTAAATACATAAGATATACTACCTATTACTGTCCATATAAAATATCTGTTTCTCTTTGGGCCGCATAGTGCGTCTTGTTGTGCGCCGTGGTGGCTTGCGTAAAATTATTTACCTGACTTCAGCTTCAAAGAAGCAATTCTTTTATTAAAATTATGTCACGTCATTTGTTTTTTCCTCCATAAACTCACAATCCTAATTAAGGCGATACCTCAAGGTCCATTTTCATACATTTTGTTTCACCTTTAATCTGGGTAACTAAACAAGTATTGGCAAGTAAAGAATTTAAATTCACGTCTAGTTAGTAATTAGTTCTCGCAGTTGAAAGAAAAACGTAAAAATAATTAATAATCATGGATATTTCTGCCTTTAAAATTTCGTCATATTAAATTTTAGTTACCCAGATTAAAGGTGAAACAAAATGTATGAAAATGGACCTTGAGGTATCGCCTTAACCCTAATTCCTTTTTCTTCCCCCTTGCCGATCCTCGCATCTGATTCTGCCCGTGGACGGCAACTGAAGCATCGCCTGGAATCTGGTCCTCGGAGACAAGCGCCCGTCACTTCGGCTGTAAGATTGGTGAGTAGTTTTTGGCAGTACCTCATATCTCTTGCCCTTCTCCCTTGATGGGACATTATAGGTGGTGCCTGATGGCCTTGCCATGGGTTGAGCTATTTACACGTAATACTATGAAGTAATCAGTATGTTCGTTGGAACGTTCAGTTGGATAAAAAAAAAACAAAAATATGCGCTACCTGAGCTAAAATCTTGCATCGTTAACAAAAAGCAACCATTCTATCAATGTATAACCGGAATACAAAAGAGTAAAGTCATTCTCTTTTCACAGGAACGTTAACCCAATACGTTCAACACGAAGCGATGCAATAAAAAACCACTAACAATAAATAACTGTAGCAGCTATTTTATTTAGAATAGTTCCGTCCCATAAGCAATCACCACTTCAGGCCGAGTCCCTTTATATGTTCACCGTAAGAGCTTTGATGTTACGTGACGGCATTGACTTTATTTGTGTAACTTAGTAGGGATACTGAATGTTATGTTCAAACAAACAAACATCACGCATTTATCTCCGAAGGGGTATGCAGAGACGCAACCACGGCACCCATTTTTCGCCAAGTGTGTTCCGTTCTATGTGATAGGTTAAACAGGGCGGGAAATTGTGCCGATTAAAAAGTATTCATGTCTCGTCAGGCGATTGTACATGAAGCCTATCCCGCTTCTGTCAGTTACAGTGGGGTACAATATACCATCCGCCTATAAAATACTGGATATACGTAGGCTGATCCTCGAACGCTTTACTGGTAATGAGTTCGGTAGTTGTTAGTATTCAGTTGGATATTATGACTAGTTTTACATCTTGCATCGATATATACTACGTACTAGATTTGGCGTTCCGAATATTCACTGTGTTCAACTGAATTGAACTGTCATACATTCAAACCGATTTTAGTATTGTGGTCATATTGATGCTTGTGTTTCTGTACGGAGTGGCGCTCATAATATAAAGACGCGGGTCTAAGTGTAAACCTAGATTTTAATAAATATAGCCAAATAAGTAAAATTATTTGTTGTTCAAGCGAATAAATTGGTTATAACAATAATTTTTGGTTGCCATTTTAGTTCAGATTTTGAGCAAATAGTTTATATGGATGTTCGTGTCTAGAGAATATACGTCAATGAAACCTTGTTTACGATAGTTCCATTCCGGGCGGATATATTCCACTAATAGAGTGTAATATTGTATTATAAATTTTAGAAAAAAAAAAAACGTTTTTGTAAATATTGTAACAAGTTATTGTTACCCGGTTCCTATTTATGTTTTATGGTCAGGGCATTTCTCGTTCCCGCGGGATAAAAACTACACGCATGCATAGATTGCTTTCCCGCTGGGGAGTAATAAGGTAATAAAAAACAAACCCAATTCAGATTTATAATATTCATGTGTATTTTATTCGCTTTGAAAAAAGGTTTGGGTTTACGGATAGAAATACCCCATAAAATTAAAATGCTTTTATAATTTTAGTAAAGTAACAATCCGATTTAGAATAGGAGAAAGAATGTTGAATATAGAGGATATTCAACATTCTTTCTTTCCTAAATATTTTACTAGGAAGTGAAACTGATATCGAGAATTGCAGGATACAGGCATATCTGTTCAACAAACTGTCTGCCTGATAACAAATACATACATACATAGTATCACACCTCGATCTCGTAGGGGTAGGCATAAACTATGGATTGCCACTTTGCACGATTCCGACATACTTCTTTCGCTTCCTCCACCTTCATCAATCTTTTCATGCATTCCCGCCATTTCAGGTTACTTTTGACCTGGCATTACTAAGAATGTCAGATATCTGACATTCGAAAGCTCGGTGCGGTCGACCCCTACCGGCTCTTCCATCCAAATTCGCCTTATAAATCCTCTTTGTCAATCTCCTATCATCCATCCTCTCCAAATGCCCAAACCACCTTAACACACCTTTCTCAATTTTGGTAACTACATCCTCTGTCACTCCGCACATATCCATCGCCGTCGTATTCCGCACTTTATCATTCATAGTCACCCCACACATGCTTTTTATCGCTCTCATTTCCTTTTCATCTGATGACAAGTAATAATAATAAATCGCTTTGGCCAAGGAAGGTATTAAAGTAGACCAGTAACTCTAACAGTCCACAATTGTGAACGAAATGATGCAACGCGTAACTCTGCACTTAAGCTAAACGACTACAATACGATCTAAACATTTACAGCCGAAACCATTCCTCAGTCAAAATTCCTTGGAGCCGTTCTGTGGACAGTAACTATTGCAGCTCCGCGCACTGTTTATGACTGTAATAAACCGACCATACATAAAACTTTAGGTTTACGCTATTTTCGCGCAACTTTACAAGTTGTACTAACGTAATGAGCTCTGTCTGCTGATATTCCCTTGTTGTTTGTTTTTTCCCGAATAGCCTTGGTCTCTGTTAGCAGGTGATGACTTTTATGAGGATTTGAATTTATGTGCCTAAGGAAATTCTTGATAAATGGGTGCTTTAGACAGGAAGGTAATTGAAGTGTTGATTTTGAATCGGTAAAGAGAAAATTCGATATCCACATAAAAAATTGGTAGCGATAATAAGATCTTAACATCTTAGAGGATGTTAAATCTCCATTGTTTTAAAATATCAGAGTGGAGGATCTGAAGTGATTTAAGAACAGGTCGTAAGAAGGGCTTCGTGAAAGCAAATGAAAAAACTAAAATAAAAGTCCCACAAATAAAATCATATTATACAAACAAATATTTTACGAAATCTAATCCACGTGCCTCAGCCAATATACCTTTAACATCTGGAGTCGACGAGAGAATACAAAAAAAAATCTGAAACAAATAAGCGAGTTATCGTAAGACGCAAAAAACAAATGTGCGCATCCAAAGAAATTGAATTTCATTGAAAAGATCCGGACAAAGATTTGGTGGAATCCCCAGGGTGGGATTTAGAGAAATACTTAAAGTGGCTTACAGTCCGCGATTGCGTGCGATAGGCAAATCCCACGTTCGTCTTTGGAGCAATATAAAATGGCCCTAATACGGACAATTTAGGCGCGGACATATTGGCCGCGCGTAGCGATCAGCGCCTAAATCTTACTATATAATATCGGGCATTAGTATCCTAATTCATTAATAACCTATAGGATTGTATAGTTGACACAGGGAATATCTTCGTGTTTTATGTCTAAGATGTGTTCTAATAATCTAGGAAAATAAATAACTAAAGCTTTAGTAAATGATTGTTAATAGGTTTTATCATTTGAATTACTGAGAATCTAAATATTATGTAGTTATTTGTGAAATTTGAATTATTCAAAATTAGTTCACATTTCGTTATTTAAAAGCTATCTCTTATCACAGCGACTGCACCCCTAATATTGACATACGTGAAACTAATTTCCATATGCCTTATGTTCCGACGATACGTATTTCATTCCGTTTACGAAGGTAGGTACTTATTCTTGTTAAATCCATATTTATTACAGTTCTTTAGCAAATGAGAAGAATATAAATTACAATGGTAAAGAAATTTGGAAATGCTTCATCAACTAACACAATTGGTCTAAAAATTACGAAACGTTAGAAGTTAAAATTTGGCACAAAGACTTCATTAAGGTCTTTAAGGGAAGAATTTGCGGTAAACTCAATTGTCTGTTGGATTCTTAGTTATTAAAAAGTTAGCTACGTATTAATTTTATTACAAAATATGCCTTTTGCTTCGTTCATTAGGCATTTCATGGTTATTATAGATTAGCAGTAAATCGTTTAAATAAGGTTTTAGTAGATATTTTTTAAATTTACTATTTCCAAATTATGCGTGCGTTGCTAGATCTTCTTTTCTTTTTTCATTTATTATATTATATTTCGTATTATATTTATAACGACTTTTCTAAAATTGCTGGTAAAGTTATGTCCACTTAGATTTATAGATTTTTAAAAACTGAATGCTGTATTATGGTAGGAATTGATAAATGATTAAGGGTTTATAGTTTCAGTCCACGTTATAGAACGATACAAATTCTTATGACTGTAATTAATCAAATCATTTCACTAGTATTACATTAAATCTGTGATCTTAATTCACATGTGTAGTAGACACACAATCATGCTTTTTATCCCCGAATGGGTAGACAGAGGCGCAATTTCCGCCGTGTTTATTCAGTCCCAAGACGTGACAGGAACTAATCGCCATATCAGGCACAAATTTAGGACTCCGGGTTGATACTGAGTAGAAAAATTCAATATCACTGCCCGACCCAGGGATCGAACCCGAGACCTCAGCATGGCAGACATACCGTTATACAACTAGGTACATATATCTATAAAAAAGACCATTATACTTGGACTAAAATTTCTTTAGACAACATTTTACCAGAAGGCTAAGCAAGGCAGAATTTAAGAGCGGAATATTAATTTCGTCGCGCGACCTACAGCATTCTTTTCACATACGGGCGTGGAAATAACAACGAAATTCCTTAAGTAAATGGCAGTTCTGTGAAATAATTAAACGAGTTATGAGAGCCATTAATCGTGTGGAGTGTCGTTTCGTGAAAGGGTTTTTGTTCCGAAGAAAACTGAGTGAAGTTACGAAGCGCGTTAGTTTTTGGGTAGAATTTTTGGCGTTTTGCTATGCAGTAAATGGTTTTCTCGGCTTGGCAGTGGCTTGCTTGCGTCCATGGTACCAGCAGCTGCTCATCATCAGGCAGACTGCTTGACCCTTTGCCTGGTAGAGTAATAAAAAATGTGCTGGAGGCTGATAAATGAGCACAAAGGGATGTGAAAAGCGTTCCAGTTACTATCACACCAATAATAATTATATTGGAATAGTGGATGCGTAATCGAGTTATCATAAAAACGATGTGAATTGCGAAGACGATTTTAAGACCTCTGACAATTTCCTTTGCCTCATGAATATAAAAAGAACATAACAAGTAAATCAGTTCCTTAATTGCTATTTCTACGATTTTAAAAATATAATACTTCAGAGTCACTTTTAAAATTCTTGCTGTAAAGTAAGGCGTTGTCATATCATAAATGTAACGTCAATACTGTCAACTTTTAAAATGATAACCATCAATATTATTAACCTGACGTTTAAAACGACTTAAGGTGGTAGCTCAAGGTCCATTTTCATACATTTTGTTTCGGCTTTAATCTGGGTAACTAAACAAGTATTGGCAAGTAAAGAATTTAAATTCACGTCTAGTTAGTGATTAGTTCTCGCAGTTGAAAGAAAAATGTAAAAATAATTAATAATCATGGATATTTCTGCCTTTAAAATTTCGTCATATTAAATTTTAAAGGCCGAAATATCTAAACTCTAAAACGCGCAATTATCTAAACTCAAGCTTAAAAGATAAACAATGGAGCAGTCGTACCGTTTAGTCACGTTTCTGCTCCGTTCTTCATTCGTCCAATAAAACACCTGTTAACTATCTCTCGCTTAACTGTTCCGCGGATGCTCCGTTTAACTCTAGCCTTTTGTGAAGTTATACTTTTGTAGCTATATCGTTGATTAAACTTTGTCTGCCTTGATTTGTGGTATTTTCGAGTTCAAATATATTTACTATGTTGTTTTTTTTTAGATATGAGCGGTGGACAAGGAAGTCTTGAGATTCTATAGGAAGCTACATTAATCTCAGAAGTAATGTAGCTTCTTATAAGAGTAATTAAGAAAATATTTTCCCCGGTAGAAGGTTTTCACGCGGATGGCACCGCAGGCAAAAGCTAGTTTATAATATTAGTAAGAGCGAAATAAGTCAACATTATATCTTACATACATTATTTCATTATATATATTCATAGGAATATAAACAAGAATATAATTATGTCAAATAGTCACCATTATTATCTGTATTTAATAGAACATTCTATTTACCACGGCACAAAAAGTTTTCGCAAGAGTCGCCACTCGCCTCAAACTATGAATTTCATTACGAACGCAGCCGGCAATAGTTTCGCACAAAAAAGACGTTATATTAATGAAGTTTCATACTTTGACACAGTGCTAAACTCCGGTAACAAGTTTCTTGTTAGCTGCACTAGTTATTGAATACGAGAAGCTTCCAAATGAGTTCTCTAACTCAAAAGCCGTGATTAAAATTTCGATGAATATCAACTGCCAAAAGTGAAACTCTCGACACGTTTTTGGGGAAATAAATTATTCACAACAATCGTGATTGGATCATGCCGTGTTTAATTAAGATTCAATTAATAAATTCAGGTCTTTTCTAGATCTTCGTAGTATGTTTACATGAAAACAAAAATTATATGAAAGTATGAATGAAAATGTTAAAATTATTCCGAGAGACAAATTTATAATGGTTATTTCTTATTCAAATTCAAAATTGATTGCCTTCTACAATAATTTTCTACAAAATATATTACATTTTAATGCACGTGACATAATCGTGGACCCTGTCGGGCACAGCAAAATTTCCAGAGATCTTATTATGGCCTTCACACTAGGTAAGCCTGTATACTATATATCTAAACCTACTTGCCTACAGATATAGATTTCCTTTTTTATTAAGTTTCAAAAGCTAAATGTACCGATGCCTCCGTTTTTGGGTTTATAATCGGCAAATATAATTATACGATGTTATAACGATAACAATAATTATATTAGCCCTGTATATATCGTTTTATGCTAAGAATTGGCCTCATTTGCTGTGGGGATTAAACCTTGACCCCGCGCTGACCCAGTGCGGGTTGTACCTTATTATACCAGAATTTATTAATTTACCATACTTATAAATGCGAAAGTAAATCTGTATGTTATGTTTTCACTGCTGAACCACTTAACCGATTTCGATGAAATTACGTATGGTCATAGTTTAAGAACCCAGGAAGGACAAAGGCTACTCTTTATCCTGGGAAGTCGTTGACACGCACGCTGAGCCGCGCGCATAAGCTAGTTATTATATATTTCTATAAAAGTGCTTTTTTAAAGATATTACGCATGTTTTCAAAATTATTGGTTGATCCACCCACTGTTGACTGTCTCGGTGGCGTAGTTGTACTGCATGCGCGTTACGCCTGCTCTCTGAGGTCCTGGGTTCGAATCGCGGGTCGGATAAATTGATATTTGGAATTTTCTGCTTAGTATCAGCTCGGACTCTTGAATTTGTGCCTGATATGGCGATGGGGAGCGGCGATAGCCTAGTTGGGTGTGGAACGGACTGCGAAGACGAATGTCCGCAGGTTCAAAACCCAAGGGCACACACCTCTGACTTTTCTAAAACCATGTGTGTATTCTTTGTGAATTTATCGTTCGCTTTAACGGTGAAGGAAAACATCGTGAGGAAACCTGCACATCTGAGAAGTTCTCTATAGGAATTATGAAGATGTGTGAAGTCTACCAATCCGCACTAGGCCAGCGTGGTGGACTAAGGCCTAATCCCTCTCAGTAGTAGAGGAGGCCCGTGCTCAGCAGTGGGCAAGTATATAATACAGGGCTGATATTATTATTATGATATTATTATGGCGATGGGCTCGTCCCTTATCATATCATGGGACGGAACACACTTGGCGATAAGTGGGTGCGCTGGTTGCGCCTCTGCATACGCCCTTGGGGATAAATGCGTGACGTGTGATGTGTAAACCACTCATACTGACTACAGTCTGGCTTTACCATACCAGTGTTCTAATTTCAAAATTCTGTTGCTATTAGTTATTTAACGAGTGAAATGTTTTATTAAAATTTTATCTAACATTATAGTTGCAATGAAATATACATTAAAATTAAACGCTTCTCTAAGCACGCTCATTTATGTTAATTACGACTTAAAATAATTGTGAAATTACCTTTTGAAGTGAGTATCTCTTGAGAACATAATTACGCTGTTATTTAAATGTTTTTGTTACAATTTGACACCGTAAGGCCATTGCAATGTTAACTGAATTGTATTTTGTAACATTAAATGAAATAACTGCTGAATTTGTAATTTAGTGTTCGGTCTTGAATCTGTCTTTTGTTTAAGGGTAGTCTAGTTATACGTTTTATTATAACGACATAAATTTGATCGTTACCTGTTTATTATGGTTTTGAAAGCACACTACCGAACTTCATTATGTTAATTATATAATCCAAGTGACTTTTGTCTGCGACTTCGTCCGTGTGATCATTTTTCCGGGATAAAAGTCCCGCTATATATTTTCCCAGGATAAAAAGTTGCCTATGTCCTACGCAGATTCTTAAACTATCTCCATAAAATTTTATCAAAATTCGTTCAGTAGTTTTTGAGGTTATCGCGTGCAGACAGAAAGACGCGGCGGGTAACTTTATAATGTAATGATGATGCGTCTTACACTTGAATAAAAAATGAATAAAAGAGAATTTATTATACTTAATATGTATATTCGTAATTCGTATTACGGTCTATATTTTAAGTGGTAAGTATATTTTAAGTGCTCTTAATAAGATAAACGACCTAAGTTTTAAAACAGTATTTATATTATAGTCCTTATTTTTTAAGAATTGTCGTAGAATGTTTAACAATAAATTTGAGACCGTTGGCCAAATTTTCTTACAACATTAATTTAGGTCGTGTATGTGTCATTTTGATATTGGGTTAATATATGAAACTTCACACTCGCCTTTACCACTGCTAATATTGTGCCAAAATTGATAATTTTATAATAACAAATATGTTCCAAAATCCCAGTTTTACCTTTAATATTTTTGACCATTTTGTAGTTTAGTGCGAATATGCCGTGGCCGTAAATGTATTTCTTATTAAAAGTATATTGATGCCATACTCCTGACGAATTCACTTAGAGTGGTAGTAGTTAAATTATGGGGCATGTAAAATATTAATATTTATTTTGTTTGAAACTTAAAATGTACGAACTAATATTTACAAGTCGGATACCTTACCATAAAGTTTCATTTTCAAGAAGATAAGTATGTGGTTTCATTTAGTAACTCAGTGTCAAATTGACTCAGTATATTCGGGATAAATTTAACAGCGATTACTAATCCTATAGCGCATCTAGCTTCCACACATCGCATCAAACCTTATTAAATGGTAGGGAAAGGTGTCGTTACTTACTCTCAATATTTATAAATAGATCTTCCCGTGTTCTGTCTATCCAAAGCATACAAAAGGTGATACAAATATCGACTGTGTTTATTTTAGTGAATTTACATTTATATTACACCAGTTAGTGGTTGGAAACGTAATGCACAATGTGAAACTATCTACAAGATATAATTTTCCGCTTCTTGCACTTTAATCAGAATTCTAGTTTTACTTGTAACAAACAACGTTTTAACTTGAATTATTCGGTTACGAAATGACAAGTCTTTTTCTGTGAGTGAGATACGGAAATTTTGGATATTTTCTTGGTCTATGACTTTCATATTCCAATTTCGAATTATTTCATTTGTAACCTTAGACTGTGATGTTTGTAATGTTCTTGTATTTTTTTTTCTATTTTTATTTCTTTTAATGATGAGACGATCTTGTCGTTCGACGGATGGTAAGAGATGCAACTCATAAATAGTAGCAACACCATCTAACACCGTAATTTACAAAAGTATTGCTTGGTATTCCACTGCGGTCGCCATCCTAAGACATAAGATATTAAGTCTTATTAAGTTCAGTAGTTATACTGGCTTCAATATCCTTCAAACCGAAACACAACGGTGACTACACGCTATTGCTTGGCGGCAGAAATAGACATTGCGGAGGTACTTACCCAGGCGGACTTCCACACCTGTAAAATTATATTATATGTACCAAGGTTTTAGTTTTTATTGTACCATTATATAGTTTATCAAAATTTTATTATATTAGGTAAGTTTGATGGAAATTACATCTTACAAAATAATTTGCTTCGTGTTATATTTCAATAATATTGTTTATTAGACAGTATGTAATGTATGAAACGTACATGTGTAGTAATGATTATGTTTCGCAATTAGAGTAAATTTTAATTCAATAATTTCATGAGAAACCATACAACAAAACGAACTTAACAGTTCTACGAATGAACATTTAATTTAAATATAATATTTTATAAAAGATATTAATTTACCTAAAACATTTCCATACGAACAAAATGTTTTAACAAGAAAAGAGAACTTAAATGTGATATAGAAACCAATGCAGCTGCATTAAACAAAGTACATCTGGTGAATAATGAATACTTACCGTTAGTTTATACACTGAGGTTGTCTTGTTTTTTCAGATAGAGACATTTTAGCATCCGCGAACGTGGGTTCGGTGTTTCCCCTGCATTATTCATTTACCGCTCTCATAACTTTGCTAACAATCGCGAACATTCTATCTTACACAATGCTGGAAAAAATACGTTTTATCCAACGAACAATATAATTATTATTTCATTTGCTTCTTTTTATTCTATTATCTCGGCCCGGATACGAAGTTACCGGCAGTTTATTTTTTGTTTCGATCAAAGAATTTACTTTTTCCAAGCGGGATTTCTGACAAAATGGCCGGTTCTTGTTGAATGTGAAATAAGGTTATTTTTTTTTCTAGATATTACTTTTCAGAATGTAAATTGTGTCCTTGCCCGACTACGATATTTTACCAAATTTAATAATATTTGAGTAGTGAAGCAGATGTTAAATGTTTGTATTACATAGAGAAATTGGTCCAAAATAATATTTTTGAAACAAAAAAAGAAAGCATATTCAAACAATAATATTAAAGATCTACACGATATAAATGTTGTGATGCAGTTAATACATTGATATCGGTTGGTTCCAAGCGGCAATGGAGATTGTTTGGAAACGCGTTGGAAAGAGAACATATTCTCTGAAATACGAGTATTCCTACAATTTATGAAGTGAAATGATCATTCGCAATGCTCGATGACAATACATGACGTGTTAAACATTTCACACTTCAGCATATAACACATATGAACTCGAAGGAAAATGAACAAAAAACATATCATTATACACCCTAATAGAACTCATTTTTGAATTGAAACACAGCTAGTTTTTATTACTTAACTATAAATTTCGATGATTAATTATAATACGTACAAAGTTGATATTTAAGTTGTTTAATTACGCCTCATTCCAATGGTATTAATTAGTATAAATTGGCTGTGAGTTATAAATTTCGTCGAACCCAGAATGATTCTAGTTTTCGATTTGATAATGATTTCTTATATTTAATTTAATTATTAATAATTAATTTTAAATATTAAAATTTCTATTTGAATAAAGAACTACAAATGATGTCCGGGTTTCAAAATTATTTCCGATGCAGTGACGTGCTGACTCATTATTACGATAACAAATCCAGTGATGCACTTCCTTCCAAAGATAAAGGCAGCTCGTATATTTTAAATTAAGAAAAGTATCATCGTCTGACGTTACCTCTGATGGGTACACTTTCCGAGTTCAGACTAATGAATATGAGTGTAAACAGCTTATTCGGGTTTAATCTTTACTCATAATTCATAGTCATTAAATAATATAATAAATTAAATATATATTTTGAAACATATTTAAGACAACAGATACAAATGAGCGATAATAGCTGCTATAGTTTAACACCTTGTTACAACTATCAACACCCTTCCATCGATAAAAATTAAGGTTACACAAAAATCAAACTTAAACATTGATCAAATATTAGTTTTAAAATAAGAATATATAAAACCTCAAGAAAAACATGGCATACTTAAGAGTTATGAGTGTGTTTGAGTTTGAGTGCACACTCGCGCGTTTGCTTGTGTGAGTGTTTTTAGATTATATTTTTTCATTATTCGCCAATAGTCTAAATAACGCTTGTTGTCTCTACATAACTATTTGCAGTACACATAATACATTTGAAGCAGCATTGGCGTTGAATACTTCACTTCACGAATCGGACAGTATCCTTTCAAGAGAGTCTTGAATCGAACCTGCTGTGATTGAATAGCCATTCAGCAGTCTAGCCAACGTGTACTACTATTTCAACTATGTTTACTATTCTAGGGACTGTCAGTATGAACCAATAGGTATTAGAAATAACACAATATTAGCTCAAAGTAGATTTTTTTTTTCTTTCAATGCCGAGACGAGCTTGCCATTCGCCTGATGGTAAATGATACGACCGCCCATAAACGGTAGAAACACCATCCAACACCTTGAATTACAAAGTATTGCTTGGTAATCCACTGTGCTCACCATCCTGAGACGAGATGTTAAGTCTCATTATGTACAGTAATTACACTGGCTGTCTAGTAGATATTAGTTTCGAAAGATTTATATCAATAAATCTATACATATTATAAAACAAAGTCCCCTTTTCTGTCTGTTTGTATGTTATCGATTTTCTCAAAATCTACTTAACGGATTTTTATGAAATTTGATATGGAGATAGTTTAAGACCCTGGGAAGGTTATGGGCTACTCTCTATCCGGGTAAAATATACCTATAGCGGGACTTTATGAGTGACGGTGTGAGGTTTTGTTAGTTTGCTTCGATATTCTATTTTCTACGAATATTATGTGTGTGAAAGGTTTATTAAGTTGTCTCAAGAGTAACGGCTAAAAGAAAAGATTTGGATGAAATTGGACTACATTAACATAGTAATAATGTTAACCTATTTCTTACCTTTTACTTTTATCCATGAAAATTGTAATGTGGGTATTTTGTTCTATAAAATAAGTAACACGACCGGAGCTACAACAATAATATTCTGATAAAAGAAAGCGGCGATAGCCTAGTTGGGTGTGAAACGGTTTGCCAAGACGAATGTCCGCAGGTTCAAATCCCAAGGGCACACACCTCTGACTTTTCTAAAAAATCATGTGTGTATTCTTTGTGAATTTATCGTTCGCTTTAACGGTGAAGGAAAACATCGTGAGGAAACCTGCAAATCCGAGAAGTTCTCTATAGGAATTTCGAAGGTGTGTGAAGTCTACCAATCGGCACTAGGCCAGCGTGGTGGATTAAGGACTAATCCCTCTCAGTAGTAGAGGAGGCCCGTGCTCAGCAGTGGGCAAGTATATAATACAGGGCTGATATTATTATTATTATTATTATAATAATATATAATTAATTATTATTATTATTAAAAGAAAATTATAATTTTAATAAATTAATGTGTCCTTCAGAAAACTTAAAAAAACGTCGTATTTGTGATAATATATTTCTATTTGATGATTTCGGCGTAGGTGCCTTTCGATGGGGTTTGTCGGTTATCATTAGAGCTGTCAATGATTAAAATTCTGTCCCTCAGACCGTGAATAATATGCTCACCAATTTACAAATTTCGCATATATTTATTACAAAGTCCAAGCGACAATCATAAAATTCCGATCGAAATTCAATAGAAATGATACACGATAAAACATACGCAGCACTTTTCAGTTCAACAATTTCGTTATATTGATTGTTGCTTTGTGAGAATTCGTAAATCCGATTCAATTTACATAAACACCGACGCTTTACCACTAAGAGCACAAACAAAAATGCAGAGCGTTAATTTATCCATTCCAAACACAATGTCCTTTACTAACGGCAATAAAGCAAAAACCGAAACATAAAATCACGTGTTAGCGTGAACAAATTCAATTGATTTATTTCGCTGCAAGTAATCCTTTTAAAGGCTTCGCGATTCGTTAGCTTAAAAGCAAATTGTACAAACACCATTGGAAGGCTATGGAGTGGTTATTTAGAAACAATTAGGACGGTGTAACGAGCGATTAGGGGACATCTCGACGAACAAAGGGTCCCTCGACGCTCAGCTTATATTATTATTGATCAGAGATTTGGGATTTTACACTTAGGGACCTGGAAATTGCTGGGTATGTTGTACGAATAAATCGATTTGGCAATTTTGCATTTATAAATAGATATATTATATATATAAATGATTTAATTGTCATTTGATGGTAAATAAGTAAGTCCGGAGTTTCTTTCTGGCTTACCTCATCGGGTAGTCAACTTAGCTAGTGATAGGTTGCTAGGTTAGCTGGGTTAGGGTAGATTAGTCCTCATCTGTGAGAATCGCGACGTGTCTTAGACATATTAAAATGTAGGCATATATTTTCTTCTCTTGATTCTCAGCCCGAGATGCGTTTTTTAGTATAATGCTTTGCTTTTTTAATTTTACTTCTAGCTATCTATTTAGATCTGCCATGAGTGCAACTACGCTCGCCTATGTGACTCTTAAATTATTTTATTTTATTTAAAAAAATACATTGGTTTTTGACAACATAAATGGTACCACATTTCTGGGTGCATAACATTTCAATATCATATTATTTAAAATTAGTACATGATATTGTAAACAGACATAAAATACAGGCGACTTTAATTGAAATTCATTGGAGTTTAATGTGTTTAAGAGATACTTGCAAAAAGTTACACTATTGAAATATGGTTTTACAGTTTCTTTACGCTCGGATCACTCGAGCAACGAACTTTCTAGAACTGCACCGCACGTAGACTCTGTAATAACTGCCATTTCATGTTCGATATTTTCATTTCAGTATGGGAAAACAATTTTCGATCATGAACTATTTCTTAAGATATGGACTTCAGAAATTTCTTTTTATATATAACCCGGAGAGGACAATATATGAGAAATAAGAATATATATAATATTCGTATATATTATTCGTATCCTCAAACCTAAAGTATCACAATTGCAACACATAATTTGAATTTATTTACAAAGGCCGGCAACCGACTAGTTGGGTCATCAGATGTTAAGCGATAGCCTTTTAGTGTAAAAAAATATATAAAATAAAATGGAAAGAAGCGATGAAACTAGATGGAGTTCGTTTAAATGTTTCGTTATTATCAAAATTGAAATCACCGTCGGCATATTTGGTTATTTTGTTGACGAATGGTTCCATAAAAGACAACATTGTATGTTTAAAGCTTCGGATAAAAGTTGCTTCAAGAATGCATGTTACGATCGTAAAAGAAAACCCTTAGATAAATTCCAAGAGCATTTTGTGCAACGTCATAGATTTTAAAATCTGTACTCCTGATTAAAATATTGGCCGTAGATTGAAATCCACAAACACCTGAGGTGAAATGATTCCTAGCTGTAACGTATGGTGAGTACGATTTTCGGAGGCGGAAACTCTCCTCTTTACTAATCTTTGTTGCTTTCTTTTACAGACAAGGGAAAATAAATACAATACTTTTGGTATTATGTCTATGCATTAACGCTGGATATGAAAAATATACCTAGTCTTGCCATAAATATTGTAATAAAGAAAAAAGAAAATTGTTAACTGCAAATAACATTTATTACTTTTACAGTGTGTCAGTTTAATACATAAATATAAAACAATTAAAAATATAAAAAGCTTATTCGAAGTGGTCTCCATTGGCTGCAATACAGTCCTTTAAACGATGAGGCCAGTTATCAATAGAAGCACGCACTCTTTCCATGGGAAAATTCTTCACTGCCAATCGTATAGATTGTTTTAGGGACTCCAAATTATCATGGCGTTTAGAGCAAGCTGTACTCTCTAAAACTGACCACAAATCATAATCCAGCGGATTAAGATCGGGACTAGACGACGGCCAGTCTTCAGCTCTGATGAAGTCCGAAACGTTCGATTCCAACCGAGACTGCGTGGACCGAGCTTTATGACCCGGCGCCGAGTCTTGCTGGAAGGACCATACTTGGTTATTGAACATGGTGATGTTAAGGGGCTTAACTACCTTCTCAAGAATGGTATCTTGATACACTTGTGCCGATGTTTTGATACCTTTTTCACAAAAATATGGCTCAGTCACTCCTTCATAGCTAACACCCCACCAAACCATCACTGAAGTCGGATAATGTCCACGTTGCACTCTGTCGACTAATTGGGAAGCTTCCTTAGAGCTTTGAGCATAAATACGGTCATTTTGTTTGTTAAAATGTTGCTCAATTGTAAAAATTTTCTCATCCGTAAACAAAATTTTTCTGTGACCTCCCTTTGCGTACCGCTTCAGTAGTTGTTTCGATTTTACCACCCTATTCTTCTTTAAATTATCAGTTAAGAAATGGCCAGTGCGTCTCTTATAGGCTGCAAGTCCTAAGTCATCTTTTAAAATACGCGACATGGTTCTAGGTGCTATCTTCATTTCCCGAGATAAAATCTTTTGCTTTCGGACAGGATTTCTTCGAATTCTTTCCCTTACTGCTTTGACCACCTTTTTCGTACGAACACTACGTGGACGGCCCGATCTTTTCTGTCACAAACAGAGGAGGTCTCATTGTACCTATTAATAGCCCGGTACACAAACATTTTACTAATACCAAGTGTATGGAGAGTTTTAAAAATTGCATTTGGCTCCATACCTACTTTGTGTAATGCTATCACAGCGATTCGGTTCTCTTTATCACCCCACACCATTTTAATATCGCAAAATATTTTACAATGTATTGGCGCCAAAATGAGAAAACACAATGAACAATCGTATAAAAATGACAGATTCGAAATTCAAATGTAATATTTTTTTATAATTAAGTGTAACAGTATTTATGGCCAGACTAAGTATATACAGTTTAATGTGTATGCTAAAAGAAGTATTTACTATCTTCAAAATGTTATATAAAATTATTGGAATTATAAGACTTGATTGAAGTTCCAGTAACATATTTCGGATCCAAAAATGCCGACTGACCCTAGCATAAATGTATTAGATGAAAGAATGTAGAAACTAGAAAGGTTTAATGCTCAAAGTTGCGTCGAAATCGCTCGAAGGAAGTCGCAAAACATCGTTTTATAATTTAGTTCTGTAAAAATATAATTGAATACTGTTAGATACGTATGGAATAAAATGTTATTAAATATTTTTTTTCATAGAACTGATTAACGTAATACGAAAAATCTGCAAAATGCATGCAAAAGAAATTGTTTAGTACTAACTTTTCTATTCATGAATTTTATAACAGCAAAGGAAACATTGTAGAGTTAGAATGGAAAAGCCTATGAAAAGCAGACCCACTTATTTGTATATGTAGTAGGGACATAAGGAAACCAGAGAATTCGTGAAATTTCTAGGAATTTTACACGTATGTTAGTTTACTGGTGGTGGGTCTCTCATATGTGAGAGTCCGCCTGGGTAGGTACCATACGATGTCTATTTTTGCCGCCAAGCAGCGGTATGTAGTCACTGTTATGTTTCGGTTTGAAGGAAAATGTAGCTAGTGAAACTACTAGATATAATAAGACTTAACATCTTATGTCTCAGGATGGATAAAAGTCTTGCTATATATTTTACCGGGATAGAAATAACCTTCCCAGTGTCTAAAACTATTATCAAACAAATTTAACAAAAATCCGTTCAGAACATTTTGAGAAAATAGATAACATACAAACAGACAGAAAAGGGGACTTTGTTTTATAATATGTATGGATTTATTGATATAAATCTTTCGAAACTAATATCTACTAGACAGCCAGTGTAACTACAGTACATAATGAGACTTAACATCTTACATCTCAGGATGGTGAGCACAGTGGAATACCAAACAATACTTTGTGACTCAAGGTGTTAGATGGTGTTTCTTCTGTTTATGGATGGTCGTATCGCTTACCATCAGGCGAACGGCAAGCTCGTCTCGTCATTCAAAGTATTAAAAAAAAACATATAAAAATATATATAAGTACCAATTGCTTCTTTCTATATAATCTTTGTTGTTTAATGTTTCCGCACAACTAAACCCTTTGAGTTGTTTTTGTTGTCAATATTGCTCGCCAAGCCGATAATTTAATCAATTCAGAGAACCCACTTGCCCACGACTGACAGACCTAAATTCCGTAACAATTAAGTTGAACGACGCACCCTTTACCATTCAATCGACCGACACTTCGTACCAGAAGTAACGTTTCACTGTATTTTTTGAGATACTAATCCTATTATCCTTTGCATTTTCTGACTGGCTTGGTGGTATAGTTTTGTTGCATGCACGGAACTACTATCGCTCTAGGGTGTCGGGTTCAAATCCTGGGTTGGGAAAAGTGATACCAGGGCTTGGTATGAGCCAGGAGTCTGGAGTGTGGGTCATAATATTGGAACAAGCCCCTTATCAGATATTGGAACGGGATACACATGACGAAATCAGGGTGCTCTATTAGTGCATCCACCTACCGTTTCTATGTTCAAAGGCGTAAATGTGTGAATACTTAGAATATTCACTCAATTCCCATTATCATTACTTTCATGCAACACACGGATTAAAAACTGAGATAGGAGAGCAGTGCAATTTGGAATGAGTAGTTATGCTTGCTATGAAATATGAAGCGCGGTCGAGTTGTACACACAGGTTAAATGAATAAGTTTGCTTGTAGTACTCTGCATAGTAAATAAATATTAAGCGAAATATTAATGTTCTATTCAAAATATGCGAGTTGCGCATGTCTCTGGGAAGATACATTTTATTTTACCTTTAGTTTTGTCGTTCGGAAGTCTGTATGCGACAGTTTTTGTTGTTGAGTTAAATATCAGTTTCAACTGTTTCATTTCGGGAAAATTAAGTTATTTTACAACCTATTTATAGGTGATGGCCATAACCATCAGCCAAAGGATGTACAATATTGAACATAGGTCTCCCCCAAATTTTTTTATAATCACTTAGACACTGAAAGCAGTGATATATTAACATATTCCGCTTTCTATAAACGACAATATTTACCAAATTTTCTTAGAGAACAGTAAATTATATTATACCAATGATAAATATAAGCCACAAACGACTCCGACATTATAATATAAAGGACCCCATACAGTTGAGTGACGTGGGTTTAAGTCCCGGAAGAGGACTCACGGTTGGTAACTGTCGGGTCCCTGCGCGCCGTCGAAATCGTATTAAGCAGCCGGTTTCAGTTGTCAAATAAGTACTTGTTAAACTTAGTGGTGTCTGGCCTTTAGAAGAGATTGTAAACAAAACATTCTTGATATTGTCTACGTATGGTTTAAAAATAGAAATATTAATTATGTTATACTTACATATAAAAAAATCCCTCGCCGTCTATTTGTTTGTCTGTCTGAGTGCAATAAACTGAAAAACTACCGAGCTGCTTTCGATGAAATTTGGTTTGGAGTTAGTTTGCATTGCTGGGAAGAACACAAGCTACTCTTTATCCCAGTTTTTTTTTTACGTGGGCCAAGTCGCGGTTAATACACTAGTCATATAATAAATGAAAAGTTTGCGAAAATATTTGGGTATAACCGCTCAAACCACTTAACGGATTTGGATGAAATTTTCCAACATTACTTTTTATCCTGGTAATTTACTCCCGTACGATTTTTAACCGGCTTTTATAAATAACGATTAAATAGCTAAAGTGATTTGGAACTTTAGTAGCAAGAAAATCTTTTTACGCCTGCGAGGCTGCGAGAAATACCTAGTAATATAATATTCCGATAATATATCGCAGATAATATAACTTAGAAATATATAGTTAGTTTTATCGCTTACTTAACTCAAAATCACTTTGAGTCACTTATTACATTAATTTAAACGGAACGCGGTTAACTCAAATTTGTATACCGAATAGTGACTTAAAAATCTTAACTAAAGCGTTCTGTACGAAGTTTTATATGCAAAATAGCTTGTGGATAAGCTTCGTGTAATTTATGAATAGATTTACCGAGACCCGTTGCGCATTGAACATGCCATTTCAAACAGCACTGCTTTAGCAATTTACATTTTTATTATCCAAGCCAGGGTCGCCCTGTCACTGAAAACATTTGCGGCCTTGCTTGTTACTTCAATTTTCGATATTAGCATGGGATATGCATGTTGTCACTCGTTTTAGAGGTATTTTAGTGTGTTCATGCGCAATAATGTTGATGGTATCTAGGCGTTTTCTGTGTTATAATACATTTTAATCGTATGTGTTTACAGGTACTACCACAATGTCTATTTCTGCCGCCAAGTAGCAGTGTGTAGTCATTGTTGTGTTCCGGTTTGAAGAACATTATAGCCAGTGTAACTACTGGACATAATAAGACTTAACATCTCATGAGATGGCGACCGCAGTGGAATACCAAACAATACCTTGTAATTGAAGGTGTTCGATAGTGTGTCTGCTGTTCATGGGCGGTCGTATCGCTTACCATCAGCCGAACGGCAAAATCGTCTTGTCATGAGATATTAAGTCTTATTATGTTCAGTAGTTATACTGGCTATGATGCAATAAAAAATAATGGGAAACTGCCTAGATCTTAATTAAATATTTACTATGGATATAGATATAGATGACCTAATAAAAGTCACAGAAGGTCGCTGAATGCGGGCCATTTCCAATATCTTGATCTGGAAATTTTTGGGGGAGGCCCATGAACAGCAGTAGACATCCTGCGGCTAATGATCATGACGATGGATATGGCGAAGCAGTGTCTCCTAATACAAGTTCTGATATACCTAAAAGGAGACGGTGAAAACCTGTAATTGTAATAAATTTTGTTGGTAATTTAATTTCTATTCTTACTTATTCATGTTGAGAAACAGGTCGCGTAGTTGTTTCGTGAGGGATAAGATGATCCCTTAACAATAGGCAGCACCTCCACTCAGGAACTAGCATTGCACTGCGTTTTTAATTGCCACTCTGAGACATATCCCGTTAATTCATAAAGCATAGTAGTAGGTTTCAGTCATTCTGAAAAAAAATCACAGTAAGCTATCTCAATTCTTCGAAAAATGTTATCTTAATTATCCAAAATTCGGTGCGCCAAACATAATTACTAGAAACTCGTAGGATTTCAAAGAAAAATCACACTATATTTTTTATCTCGTGCATCTGGGACTGATTAACGAGCTCACGTCTGGTGCTCGTGGCGTTTAAAATGCCACACTCGTTCCACGTGGATACCTTCCAGAGCGTTTAGCTTTTTATTTCGTCTTATTGCTTCTTATTTACACTTATTACATTTTTGTTGAAAGTATAGAAAATTGATACCGACACACATACACTAACATTTCATACTTAAAGTGGTAGTCGGTGATGCAATGGGGCACTCACTTTCCGCAGTGTGTATTCCCATGATGCGATAGGGGCGAACCTATCGCCATATCGGCATGATGTCTAGACTTCGAGCTGGTACTGAGTAGAAAATCCCAATGTTACTTTGCCAGGGATCAAACCCAAGACCACTGTGGTCATACCGTAACAATTACGCCACCGAGGCATGTAGAAAATTGATATTTTGAAAATAAAAAATATAGTTAATGTTGTTTAAACCGGAACATTAAACAGTGACTACACACTGCTGCCTGCGGCAGCAATAGACATTGCGGTGATACTTACCCAGGCGGACTCTTACATATGAGAGACCGACTACCAGTAAACTATCTGAATAACGAACATATTGTGTTTGTATTTAAGAAATTTTATATAAAAGTATCTTGAAATAATTATCACTTTATATAATGCCAAAAATAAATCGTCCGTAAGTTTATCTTCATTGAGCCGCAGAAAGTATTGGAGCATGAAATTGAAACGCACACAAATAAGCAATTATTATTAATGTTGTGCTTCATTGGTCGTGACAAATGGCACCAACCCCCAGCCGCATATAAAAACTGGATATAACAGCTTATCTTTGATTATCGGAATGCGGTTGGCATTGACTTTGGATTCATTGTCATGATGGTCGATTTTGATTGATTTATTGTCGAATTTAAGATTTCTTATAACAATGGCTGGTGTAATAATGATTACATTCGAAAATTTGGAGCTGAAATAATAATAGACTTATGTAGTTCACCAAAATACTAAAATATACTTTTCTAGTTCAGTCGATTTCTATCAAGAGATCCGAGAACATATTATAATTGCAATTTTAAAGTCAATAACCAAGATAAATAGAACTACGCTCGACAAAAATTGTTACATAAATAACTCCCACAAGAAATTTCATTTCAATAGAAAAGTAATTAACTAGATCTTAAAACTGCAATTTATTTAATCGGATTGCGAACCGGAGGAAATGAACGTATCCGGGATCTGAGTACTCAACTATCACTCACTATAACTAGCCGAAGATAAGACTCTGGCAATTAAAATTATATTGGGTCGCATTTGCCAAGAGCTCTTATTTTTGTTTCATTTAAACGGTTGGTCGTTTCATTTAAATGGTAATTTCTGGTAGTATTTTTTATAATACAAACACGCACGCTGTTTCTTCCCGAAAGGGTAGGCAGAGTGTTAATAGTGCATCCACTTTTCCTTTGTGTGTGTTACGTCCTATGATGTAAAAGAGTTGGAGCCAACCGCTACATCAAATAGAAATTCTAGACTCCGGGTTGATACTGAGTAAAAAAACTCAGTTTCATTTTGCTCGACCCGGAGATCGAACAAGAGACCTTTACACTGTAGTTGTACCATAACACAACTGCACCAACAATTAAAGTAATTTTTAGATAAAGAAGGGTGTTATAAGTTGAACGCATGTATTCTTTTTGTATATATCTTTGTCATAATATCAGCCCTGTATTATATACTTTCTGTCTCACTGCTGGGTATCCCAATTTAGTACTTTTTGATTAAAAGATGGGACTTGACCTTACCAATCAATTACCTTAACTATGAAGGATTCATTTTAAATTGATAACTTATTCCCAAGCATATCCTCCTGTGTTTTTCTTCCGCCGTTAAAGCGAGGCATATTAATTAAAGTACACATAACTTCGGAAAGTCAGGTGAGTGCTCTGGGGTCGAAGCACTCTCATTATCGCGGCTTGCAAGACCAGATTTATTAAATAATATTCTCAGACGTTTAATAAAAAAAAAATGTACATTTTAATTTATTTTCTTTTAAATTCACAACTTTAAAATATAATTAAAATTATAAATAGAATAGTAATGTTTGTGATTTTACTTGTAATTATTTTTTTTTTTTTGAAAATATTCTTATAATAATTATGGTGTGACATCCTCTTTTAAGTATAATATACGTCCTTATTATTGTATATATCTCTGTCTTCTGCTTTATTTGACAGTCATTATTGACGATATAAAGACACTAAATAGTAATCAATAATGAGCAGAGTTTTTAATCAGATACAATGTATTCGCAGGATAACGTATAATATGCCTGGCGTGCGGTGGCCCATTTCTGCGAGGTGGTCCTCTCGCAGAAGGAGAGTGCCGAGAGGGATCGGGAACGGGCCGATCCCTCTCGCTATCAGAGGAGACGAAGGAGGCGCCGGGTGGACGACTGACCGGCGTCTCCCGCCCTGTGGAATGGGGGCGTTTGGAGAATTCCACCACGGTATCCCCTGCCTGTCGTAAGAGGCGACTAATAGGGGCCACGAAGGGGGTCGTCGGCGGGCAGCAGGACGTTGTCCGCCCTAGTGCATGTCTGTGCATCTTTGCACATTGGTCGGCTAACCCCCGGGTTGGACGGCAGTGTATGTAGTTGGCCTCACGCTGCCGTAGACGCCGAGGGCGTCCTTCGGTGCGCGGGGGCTTCTGAGCCCCCTCCCCCCCCCCCATAGGAGACGGGCCGCAAGGCGGCACCGCGCAGGGGCGGCTGCGGTCTCAGACTAGACACTTCAACGTCAGAGGAAGCCCGCAGCCGTCCCTAATGCGCCGAAGAGGGCCACCGCGGAGTTTTAGCTGGTAGGCCGTGCATAGGTTAAGTTGTATATAGGGTTAGGGACTCGGCTCGGCGGTCGCCAAGGTCACCATCAAATCCGGGCGGCTCAACGCCGGGCCGTAAGGCACAGTTACCCCAGCATAATCACTCAGTCGCTCCCCACGAAGGCTGGGCGGTAGTAATAAGGTACTTTCTCCGCGAAACCAAAAAAAAAAAGGATAACGTATAACACAAGCGATTTAAAATGACAATTGTACGTATAAAGTTGTTCATTCATAACACTTTTAAATTTTGCCGGGTAATAATTTATTTAATGTATAACTTTTATTAGACTATTGAAAAATTTGTCGAAAATCTCCAATCATATTACCATAGATCTGTTCTTGAACGGTTTTAAGACGACACACTCTCAAAAGGTATTTGATCGTGTTCGTTTACGAGGCTTGATAGCGAAATTGGATTATTGGTATTCCACGAAAGTCACTATCAGATTACTTTTCTTTCCAGAAAAGTTTTGTATGTACCTTATTAATTATGAATTATCGGAGCCTGTTCATTTCACAAATCGCAATTAATTCTGCGTAATCTCTTCTTTTCAATGATTTTAAATGGGCTACGTTCTTAGAAAATAAAGTTGTTATACTATTAATTATTTATAATACCTTAAATAAGGTCATGTAGGGGAAAATGAGAAGATATATTGGAAAACTATTATGGAAATATAATATTATAATTATTACAACTTTGTGTACTTAAATATGCATAAATATAAACAACGCCTGGAAAGAGTTACGATGTATTAGATATATAAATATTCGGATGATTAATATAAATATTAAACATTTAAATTTCTATTATAAGAAGCTGAATAAAAAGAAACGGCTTTTACTTCCAGATTCTGTCCTGGAATTGGTTCTAGACTTACTTAGAACCAGCGAGGTCCGCCATACTAATTTCCAACAATTTCATGCTAAAGTAAACGCGTTCCTACGTAGTACAACTAATAAATACTTCACGTCTGTAGTGGCTCCTTATAATGGAATTTCCGTGTATTTTAAGATTACCAATTCCAACTTATAAGATATTTATGCATAGAAAACTTTGAAATTGTTTTTTGATTAAATATTTTCTTTATTCTCAGAAGATTGAGTTCTAGATGGTCACGGTTAAAGATATAAAATAATGAAAACCAAACAGATTTGTAATGGAGTATCCTCAAATTAATTGAATTATTTAGAAATCACAGCGAAACTAATTGAAATGTTTAATTCAATTTACAATATGTAATTAATTCGGAAATACCGATGTGAATACTTAATTGTTGGGTTAACGGTTACATAATTTGTTTTATATCCGATTACACTGAAATAACCTTTTAGAGTGTAAACATTAGAAAACATTCAATATTTATTTACGGACCTAGTAAATTTAGTTTTGCATCATCTTCAAGATTTACATTGTATAATATGGTAGAAAACATTCCATACTCATTGGATATTTTAAAAACCTTGTGGTATCTAGATCTAAGTAAATATTTTTGCTCGAACAAATATTTGTTACAATCTCATATATCATAATCTACTACTACGTTATAATCTTCTCAGATAGGAACTATCATACATAGGGTGCATAACATGGCATATAGATACACGTAAGTGTGTCGTGTCCAGGGATCAAACTTTACATCATCATCATCAGCTGCAGTATGTCCACTGCTGAACATGGGCCTCTTCCAAAGATTTTCAGATCGACCTATTGGAAGCGGCCTGCATCCAGCGATCTCCTTCGACTTTTGTGAGATCATCTGTTCAACTTGTGCGTGGACGTCCGACGCTGCGCTTGCCAGTTCGTGGCCTCCACTTCTGAACCTTCTTGCCCCAGCGGCCATCAGTTCTGCGAGATATGTGCCCTGCCCACTGCCTTTAGCTTGCTAATCTGATGGGCTATGTCGAACGAAAGTCACCGACATAGAGAAATAAGGAGATCCACATTTTTGATTCGATCACGGAGAGAAATAAACAAACTGTGCATGTCTAGATTCAAACAGGATACCATAATTGTTGCTGAAGAGGAGTCTTCATTTCTCGTCAGTCGAAGCTATCGGGCTCCACTTACCATCACGTCCATTGGGGTCAGTTTGCCCTGCTTACGTATACAACAACTAAAAAATACATAGTATCATTTGTTACGGACTGAGAAATCTCTTTCCCTCTCTTAGATAATTTGCTGTCTTTTCTATATAACAAAAAAAGAGAAATTATGCAAGATTTGGATCGAAGTAAATTGGGCTTCCTTTCTTGATAGATAAAGTAAAACTTTCTTACCTTTACCTTAAATTTAGGAGATCGCAGTCGGAATATTTAATTTCTTCTACTTTGATATCGGGGTATCAAACAATTGAAGGGTCTGACTGCGTAGCTATTATCACTGTTTCATATATTTCCGCTGCTAAACATGAGATTGTGACCACTATTACGTTCCTATTTCAATATTATTACCGGTTATAAAATACCTGGTCTATTACAAACACTTAACTTCTAATGTTCTCTACAGGATTTATATAGTCTGGCATAGGTTAACATACTGCGTGAACGTCTCCAAATTATATTGTGCTTAATTTGCTGCGCTTAAGTCACTTTTAGTTTAAATTATGTGCATGTTGAGTTTTCCTAACTTGGGCTTACATTATAGCTATAAGTTATAATATTTAAATTATTGTAATCGTAGTGTTAAGTCTGGTGGAAAACCTAATAAATAAATAAATAAATGACCCATAATATAAAGTTCCGTGCAAAAATTCAATATGTCATTTTAATATTATTTAGCTTCACCCATTACGCATCCCTCAACCAACACACACCTAGCCTCATTGGATTGTTTGAAAACCTCATAAATCGCATCTCAAGGAATGTTAAACGTCATTGCTCTACAAGGAATGGTCGTGACGTTTAAATAAAACTTCCCCCATATTTTCAAGTATAGTCTCTCGCGAATGGTAATTCACAAGGGAGTAAATGGCGCGAGTTCACAACTTGCCCCGGGGCTGTATTAAATAGGAAAAGTTTGTGTTAATATGAGATATTTTTATATAAAGTGTCGTTATCGCGTCTGAATATTGCTGGTTGAGGAAGATCAACTAGTTATGGTAGTGTACTTAAGTATTTCGAATACAGTATGGTAATGTGTCGGTATATAAAATAATTAGGTGAATCGAGGTTCATGAACGTTCAATAGACTGTTACTTTATAGGTTTCGATGGCTAGTAAACGTAATCTTTTATATACTCTTGAGAAAATAGTACAAGATATTAGATTAGATTAATTTATTTATAATAGTTCTAATTAATGGATGTTATAAGGCTTTACGTAATTTTTTATACCTATTAGTGGTCTTCCAGGAGTCCAATATGATATATTTGTGACATAATATCATATTCTATTATACGTAAATTTATTTCTTTCGCACTGCTTTTAATTATGAACTCGTTTTATGCCAAATCACGCACTTCTTCGTACGCGCAAATGTGCTTAAAACAGGGTACAAAGTTTTTACGTTGACATTTAATTGTATAGATACTTACCATAGAAACGTATTTTTAACAAATTTTGGACTAAAAACTACCAAGGGCGCCCTGAAGGGGAAGGCAGGGGTGGAGGAAGAACATGTCCTCTCGACTTTACCTACAATTCATACTTTTGTCAATCTCCATATCAACTTGCATCCTCCTTGAGCCATCAGCTGGCGACGCTCTTGCCAACAACCAATACACATTAAATAGATTAAAAGTAACGACCAACTATCTCACACCGAAACTGAATTCCAAGGAGTTGGTGCTCAAATTATGAGCCGCAGACTCCCCTTAGCCGTTTAAATAATCTCGGCGGGCAATAAAAGCTGGCCAGACTATATATTCGGAGCGCATGAAGCCATTAGGGGGAGTAGTGCAAACATCCCCGCAGACTAATGGCTGGACCATGGAAAACTTACTTGTTAACACTTTAAGGAGTTTAAGTATTGATATGTTAAGAGGGTGAGATATGGCTCTAATAGATATAGATCTGTGTGGATGATGTGGGATTAAATAGGTTAAGGGTGATTTTTTTGGTGAAAAACATTTAAGGATGAATTCAGTTTCGATGTTTTTTTGTTAGTTGTAATCTATGAATTACTATTTTCGGTACAAGTTAGGGAGATAACTTATTTTTAAATTATAATGGTGTTATTCTGGTATACCTCTTATCAAAATCATGAGTCGTATATGGCTGTCGGTTCATTGCTTTCAGTCAGTTTATTTTCATCGAATAGGTACATGCTAGTACCCTTTTTGGTATTGTTATTAACCTATCCTACGTTCCATTCGTAAATAACTTCACCTGGTTTTAACATCCTCCTAAACTAGTCCAAATCCTTAACCAAGAACATCACGTGTATAGTTCATTGCCTCGAATAGCTAAGAAAATAATGCAAGTAAATACGAGGGCAAATGTTTGTGTGGCCCATTCATTTGGCTCGGCGAACGCGTTGCCCGTGCCACTTTACGTATTTCTGGCGCAAATGGGTTGGAGTGGGCTTATCTGCCTGCACTAGGCACTGTTGTGCATCTCACTGTGAGTACCTACTTGGCATAAATAATTTTCTTTGTAGATATGCAAGGTAATGAAAAATGAACTCTAAGTTCATGTTAACAAAGGAAAGAATTAATTAATTATACAAACATGTCGTGGTATTGGAATTGGGTAATTCGAGTTTGCTTGGCAACAATTTACGTGCACTGCGTTGTAGTATTTAAATAGAAAGGTTCTACATGGTTACTTTAACCACACTTTTTTACAATATAAAATATAGGCTGTTTTAATTCGAAAAACAAGAACACGTAAGTAGTACGTACATCTATGTTAGTGTTATCTGGATCAAAAATCCTTGAAATAATATCCTAATTTTATAATGTTTTTGAATAATTGGATAAAGCAAAGAATATTCTTGAATTTACAAAAAAAGAAATATGTTATACAATTAATTCATTGTGGAATGGATTATTATTATATTTAATGAATAATTTACTATCTTTGAAACTGTAGAAATATTAGCCTGCCATAGATTAAAAAGGTTACGTATTTCTTAAAATTGTTCTATGATTTTTGTATGGCACATGCGCTCGCCAACCGCGATATAAATAATATAATTTGTATTTAATAAACCTTATCAGATATGACAAGATGCCTGTAGGATATGGATTAGGTGTTGCTCGCGCCTTAGCCCGAATAAAATGCCATTCCCGCTACTAAAGTTCCAAAATCACTGTAGTAATCATCATGTTATCATCATCATCTGTATGATGCCAGCGCTATTTAAAAAAATCCAGTATTTACCATGGGATCAAATAACAGGGATAAAAAGTACCCTGTGTGTAAATCCAGGTGTAGGAGTAGACAATGGTCAATCAATGTGACAAATTTCATCCAAATTTTTTCAGCTGTGCATGCCTTTATTTCTAACAAACATCCAAATATTTTCACAACCCACACTTATAATATTTGTTAAATTATTTTCTATAACATCCTTTTTAAATAACCGTATAAGTCCGCAAATATTGATCGGACATTAGACTACGGTTTATATAAAAACCTTATAAATATTTGTAATACATTTTTATTCTGTAAGTTTGCAACGGAATTCGTAATTATTTCATAGCTGAAGTGAATCGCGGTGTGCGAACCAAGTATATTTTTCTAGAAAATATTTTTTGTTGACACATGTCTGGTGCATTCGTACGATGACGTTTATGTATTATGGACGAGTTGCGGATGGAATATATGCATGCTGATGTGTTCTGTTTTAGTATGTTTCATCGGGAATAGTTTTTGATATAAACAAAAAAACTATGTATTTTTTTATGAAAATCTGACTGGTTTGTTTGATATTTCAATATCGTCGTATCGATTGTTAATAAGTTTACTATTTCTCGATATTTTATAACTTATACTTACATTATTGATATTTATAATGGCATCTAACTTATTTTCTGTAGTTCTTATTAAGTCTACATCTAGAATTAGATATTGTTTAACAATTTACAAAAGTTTATATGCACATAATCGCTGCCGATTATCTATAAGTATTTTAAGACACCTTACAATGCACCTACCATGATTATCTCTGCACCACCCTAAGGTTGACTGGTAGAGAATGCCTATGGCATTAAGTCCACCTGTATACAATTGTAAATATAACTTAATAAAATGCAATTAATAAATAAAATAAACAATGTATAACAAAAATCATATTTCTTTAATTTTTACATACAACCTAAAAATCTTTGCAATAAAAGCAAACGGAATAGCAGTTTTCACACACGATCCTCTCGGTGAACTCAAAGCAAACTGTGGATTCAGTGGCGCAGTGAATATTCTCGAATCTCATGCCTTCTTGTACGCTCGAACACGCTTTAAGTAGGTATTCGTGCCAGACAGGTTATTTGCTGTTATTGGGTTCTATACTATGTACATATTTTTTCTTAAATAAGAGCTGCTGTAAATTAGTGTCGTAATTTTGTAGTGGGCTGTAATTTTCTCCGCTATCGTCTAAATTATGCTCGTATTTTCGTACCTTCTAGGGTTAAATATTGTAGAAATAAAATGTTATTTCAATTATAACTTGGGACTCTATATTCTTGTTATTATGGTCGAATTTCAAAGTTATTGATAAATCCCATTCTAGTAAAATTTAAAAGTAAATTTTCAATCTCATCAGATTGAATTGTCATATCATATTTAGAATATCGTACTAACATTATAATGTTAACAAAACATCCTTCAGTTTTGTCAACTTAGAAAATATTTTACGGTGACGTGGGTTATATTGCTCCGCTGGGAACAATATTTGTTTGTCTATCTTCGAGAATAGGAACGCTTTGCCACGTCCCGCCCCAAAGGTCTGATGTTCATTGCGATTTAGTTTTCGTATCTAATTTACTTTTAATTGATGGATGTGTTTGTGATTGTAGGTTTCTCATACACGAGTCTGGGTGATTTACGGCAATTTAACGTCTTCTCCAAATACCGTTGTTCCAGTTTTGGGAACATTGTGGTCAGTAATTAGTGAGCATTATAAGACTTAACAGGTATGAGTTATGAATGTTGTAGAATTAGAACTTCGATGCGATGTTGCTATTTGAACAGTCTTGTTACCACCAAGCAAGCGGTTATCGTTCAGTTGCAAAAGTACCAAGAATTAAAAATAATGATCTTTCTGATTTTCGCTTCGTATTACGATGGAAAGTCTATGCTTGCAACACTAGCGCAGTTTTAATGACGTCCCAGCTTGTTTGCGTTGGAAGTAGTCGCTGAAGCTAAGCAGCTTTATTCCTGGTATACACTTTCAAGCCTGTGCGATGGACTCCCAAGCTTAAGACTTTATGGAGCATGAATAAAAATCACGTAATCTCTACGACTTTTACTTTTAAGTTTATTTTTGCATGTAATTAGTTGTAATCGTAACAATCGCTATCGCCGCCGTAACTGCAAATAGAACTACTAAATAAATAAACTAAATCCAACGATAAATCGTTTACATCCATACCACTAACACCGAATAGTGTCGGAATAATAATCGTTGTGTTGTCGGAGAGACTATGATCTCAGATTACTGAGGCAATTTCCACAAAGACGGCAACATCTAGCGGATCAACTGGCGGAGGTTGTAACCATGTGAATTGATGTCACCCTGTTAATCTGGTAAGCTTGTCGTAGCCAGATTGGGATAATATTGGCCATTTAATGTTTAATGAGGAAAATGGGGTGCGGGTGAAAGCCGAACATGCCAGTATTTATCGAGATTGATTGCTATGGTTGCGATGTGGGATTTATGTTCGGAATATTTTGGGTTAATATACTCGTTTTGTTGCATTAGTTAATGGAGATTTCGTTTGTGAAAGGCTTGAATTCGATTTGTAAGTTGGGAAAAATGCGCAAATTGATTCATTCAAACAGTTATAGCGGTAAGAATGCTGCACCTCTACCCATTCCTTGTGGGAATAGACATAATAAAATTAAAAGACAATTTCTTACGAAGCTAATAAAAGCCTTTTAAAGTAATATCGTGGCACTTTTTGAATTTACAACGTGTGACCTAATCGATTTTTGTAACCTTATCTATTCGAGTAAATATAATTACGTCATCGACATATTCGATTTGCGAATGTATGTTTTGAATGTCGCATCTTTTACAAAGTCAGGAGTCGAATGAAATGTAAATATGTGAACACTGGAAGTAACGTAATACAGAAAAATTCTCAAAGGATGTATCGATGTTCGGCATCGGTCTAGACGGGAAACGACACAACATAAAGGGACCGAGAAATAGAAGCAAGACATTTTCGCCGATTGTGGACATTGTGTTTATTAACGGAGATAAATATAATTTATCTTCTATATATAATATTATTAGTTATCAGAGTTAAAGTTTAATAAAACAATAAAAAATCCAAAGCAAATTGGTAACTTACAATATAAACAAGGAAAATGCCAAAACACGTAGCACCGAAGCTAGTGAATGTATAGAAACAGAGCTAGACCAAGTCTCTTTTTGTAGATTTTGTCCAAAGAGAATTGATGACGTTAGCAGATAATGATGCTGCGTTGCTTTCCGTTACTAACAACGTTCATTTTGGCGCATCATTTTTATCACGAACTAGCTTTTGCTCACGGCTTCGCCCGCGTGAAGGTGTTTTCCAGGATAAAATACCACTGTTTGATAAAAGTCTTGCTACATATTTTCCCGGTACTTATAGGTTCAAACTAATGTTATCCCCAATCTATAATTTCAGTTCAATCAGTCGAAAATCTAAGAACATTTATGCAAACTTTCATCCCCTATTTTATCCCCTTAAGGGTAGAATTTATCAAAATCCTTTCTTAGGGGATGCCTACGTCATAGTAGCTTTATGCATGTAAAGTCTTAGCCCGATCCGTCCAATGGTTTGGGCTGTTCCTTGATATATCACTGTCAGTCAGCTTTATATAATAGTATAGATTAACAACTGAAGTTAGCTAAAATTGAGTTTCTCGATGCCGACCACTATTTATGTACTATGTATTTTGAGACTATGCAATTTTGTCGCGTTCGCGATTCACTTTCACTTTTGTTGAGTTTCAGAACGCGATATTAGATCCTCCAACGCGCACGCGAATTTGAACTTTATGCAGCGGTAATAAATTACAAATTGACTCTCCATTTTATTTAGAAAACGTTTGTATGGGAAATAGAAAAATGCTGTTTTGAGGATTTTCCCGGCAATTATTCGAATTTTTCTCACCTTTTAAACCTTCCTAGACCTCCACGAATAATTCAAGACCAAGATAAGATAAATCCGTTCAGCCGTTCTCGAGTTTTAGCGAGACTAACGAACAGCAATTCATTTTTATATATATAGATTGTATCGGTTCCCAGTTCCCATTAGCAGCTTTTTCATTGGCGAGCTGACAACGAAACTCAAATATTATAAAAATAACGAATAAAGACTGCACCAAGTTTGAAGCGGCGATAGCCTAGTTGGGTGTGGAACGGACTGCCGAGACGAATGTCCGCAGGTTCAAATCCCAAGGGCACACATCTCTGACTTTTCAAAAAATCATGTGTGTATTCTTTGTGAATTTATCGCTCGCTTTAAAGGTGAAGGAAAACATCGTCAGGCAACCTGCACATCTGAGAAGTTCTCTATAGGAATTTCGAAGGTGTGTGAAGTCTACCAATCCGCACTAGGCCAGCGTGGTGGACTAAGGCCTAATCCCTCTCAGTAGTAGAGGAGGCCCGTGCTCAGCAGTGGGCAAGTATATAATACAGGGCTGATATTATTATTATTATTATTCGGAAACTTACATTCGGAAGAATTAGCTTGCTTTGCGGATTCTGATTAAAATTAAAAAAATAGACACTAGATCATTTGAATGAATCTTAGTTTTAAAACGCGAGTTCCTTAATGTATACGAGTACAATTATATTATTATTTTGACGCCATGCCCTGGACAGTGCGTTGTCGTTTACGTCATCAACAAATCTCCTCAGACCTGTTTCTTATAAGATAACACTTTTTATTCTGTGTTAAACAGACAAATCGGATTTAGAATGGATTAGCTTGTCGCCATAAATCTTATTACGGTCTTGGGAGCTTATTTGCATGCTTTAAATTTTGGATGAGCAAGGAAATGGATGGGCATTGCCTATATCTTACGATTTGATTAGTTTTTACGTGTTCCCGTTCGATAGTGTATAAATAAATGATGTTTTTTTTTTCTAAAAATGCGTCTACGTGAATATTTTTCAAAATATTAGTCTGTTGAATTAGAAATTGAAATTTAAAGGTAATCAAAACAAATTGATAAAGTTCAAAAAATAAATGTACGTTTAAAAATAACCGCTATAAAATCCGTCAACAGTTTTATTTCAAAGCCTAATATTAGTGTAAACATAATTAATCATTTACAATAAATACTTATTTCGATGTCTTGGTGGTGAATTCTTGTGGGAATGATCGTCGTGTGAGACGTCACAGCAATTTTTACAGCACTGCAGCCGCGGACCGCCGGGCCTGAAAATGCAGGTATAAGTTTTCAAACAAAAATCCACTTTACCTATTCAAATTGCTACCACTGCCAGAGGTTATTAGTGACTTCAGAAGCATGAAATTTTGCAATATTCTTACATATCTAAGTAAAAAATCAATCTGTATAATTATGCCTGGTGACCACGTAAAGGGTTTTGAAAAATTCTCCTCCTTAGGGGCTTAGATCGCGTCAGACGGTCAGGCATAAGGCTAACTTAAGGTTATAAAATATTGTAACAGTTTATCCGAAAAATATTATTTGATAAATAAAATTAATCAGAAATTATGGGGATAATGTTCTTTTTCAATGAAACAATATTAAGTTTTACAGCCGCAATATGAAATTTATTTGATAAAAACAAATAATGGTATAAAACAACACATAAATTATATAACTTTATTGTTAGTAAAGGAGTTTTTTTTTTAATCCCAACATTGCGGAATTCAGTTAATATTTAGTCAGAAGGCCGTATTCCGTCGACGGGGACATATCCGTCTTTTTACAATTACGGTCGTACTAATAGGACACGTGTCATAACTGGGGCCTTATTCTCTATCCCGCACGTTATTTTGACAGTGCGTAACAAGCACGTAACACAACGCGTCATGTTTAGGACTATAGAAATTTGGCTTACAGAATACCATTCCACGCACATTTCTCGAAGATAACATGACACGGCCGCGTTACGCGTTTACACTATCATACAGAATAAGGGCCCTGTAAAGGTAAATATTAAAAACCTATTGACCTATACGGATATGAAATCATTCCTTCGATTAGAACGCTCGTAATTGCAAAAAGGTGAATTCCCCTCGATAGATGGAATAGGCCCTGACTATATTTATATTTTTTAAAGAAAATAAACGATACAGCAAAATTTTATTCATCCACAGCAATGATGAAAAATCTTTTTTAAATATCGTAAAAGCTGAAAGCGGTATACAAGTCAACTTGTCCGTCAAACATTACTTTATAAAGATATTTAAAATAGTGAGTTTTAAAACATAATAGGTAGCGAAACGGGAACGAAGCATGAACAAAACAGCATGTAATTGACGGCGTCACGGCGATAAGCCCCGGCCTTATTACAGAGCCGACGATATCGAAAACATGTCGATGTGTTCAATAAACTTCTTTATTGAAATGGAACTAGGATTCTGATTCACAGTCTGCCCCTGACCACAAAGGCTGTAGTCTTAAAAGGTTGGGAAGTTAAAAATAACACTATTTTATGTCATGTTTTTTTTTTTATTGTAAATGTGTGTACTATTAGGCTTTATATGTTGTTAAACGAAGCAAGACTTGTGTTTAAATAAATATAATTTGGTTGACAGGCTAACTGGCGCTTGTTTTCATACGCGCACGGCATTTTGACCACACTGCACCTGATAATAAACGGAGTAGAGTTCAATAGAATGTCGACTGACGAGAGATGATTACTCCTCGACAGTCGTCACAATTATGCCGATCTGTTGGAACCGGATATATACAGGGTGATCTCGGAACGTGACATGCATACATGGGCCACTATGGCGGGTTTTAACGCCTTAGGAACGGTCACTATTCGGGAGGATATAAAATATATCCTACCACCAGCCAATGGTTTAGTACAAAAGTATCATGATAAACCAGTAATTTAAAAGACTGTCGCATATTCTACATTTATTTTTCTGAGTTCACAAATAGGTTCTTATATATAAAATAAAGTGTTATAATATTAATAACCTAAATCGCGATGAAATCCTCTAATAAATTTTATTTAAATGCACAGCATTCGCAAAAACCTAAGAAACCATAAATATCAGCAATAGTAATAATCCACTACAGGATATAGGCCTACCACTAAGATTTCCCGGCCTACCTGTTACTCCGTTGATCATTTTAATTTAAATTTGCAAAAGGAACAATAAAACCGACCAAGCTTCAATATTGAACGGAATTTTATAATTGGAATTTGCAAATGGTTTGCGTTTGTTCGACATTGTTTTAATAAATCGACTTTTATTTTTCCATTTTAAACACTTTCTGCATTTCCATGATTTATATTTTTATGTCTCTGTTTAGCATCCAGATTCACACTTGATTCACTAGAAGATGAACCATTCATTTATTAGCTCTTGTATTGTCTTCAATGTAACGCAATTTGTACCAATTGCATTCTTAAATTTAGTTATCATATTTTCTATTTAGTAAACCATGTACAATCCATATTACTTTTTTCGTATTCAAAACCCCTGCTCCCGAAGTTTCTAAACTAAAATTCCTCTCATCAATTCCAAATGCAAATATTTTCTGATAGCTCCACATTTATATCGCAACAATTTCCAGTTATGTAAGCGAACGTTTGCGACATAAATTCCAGAATAGTTCTGCAAGCGATCGGCGTTAGTCAGGGCGGACGGGCCGATTTATCCCTCATGTCACGGTGAAATCCAGCTGGCGTCGGCGCGTCCGATGCTACTCATTCGCTATTTTTCATGAAACTAGTGCTATGAAATAGAACGGTGATTTTATATAATTTATAGTCGGAGTCAGTGTATGTTTATTTATAAAGTCGTGTCGTAGTATTGATTTTATATTTTAAAGTTCAAAATGTGTTTGTTGATTTAACGGTTTCCTTCCCGTATGGCATAATGTCAGTCATCGTTAAGTTTTGGTCGGTCTCTGTTACTTACTTGAATTTCTGGGTTTTGTCACCTACGTTACTGGTTGACTGGTAGAAAATGCTTTCGGCATTTATACTCTTTGTATATAAAGTTCAAATATTTTATCAACAAATTTATCATGTGTCAAGGTCCTTTAAACAAGTTCATCTTGATTCATCGTTTTGTAGTAAATCCTGCAAACATCCTGTATACAAGTGTATCCTGTGTGCTGTGTTGTTTGTACACATCTTTTTATTCATTTTGAAAACCATGAACCACGTTGTATTTGACACGACATTATGGACGAATAGAATCATTATCTTTATCTAAACTGGTAGTTATAGTATCGGATTTTTATGTAATTAAAAAAATCTCCGCGAAAAAATATTTTTCTTAACAGACAAACAACGCACAATATAATATACCGAAGAGTCTACAAACAAAAAAAATCACGAGATTGAAATATGTAGAAGGCACGACTTCTATATTATCGCCGAAGAAAAATAAAACTACCTATAAAAAAGCAGTCCGAATAAAGTCATCGGAACTGAAAATATTATCCGTATAAAATTAAAATTCGAATGAAAAGCGTTTGTTCGAAACATCATTTTTAAATCTAGAACTGAAAATGGCTAATAAAATAACTACAGCTCACGGCAAATTAGCAGCAATCCACGAGCAATAGCAGCTCATCTTCATGCCGACGGCGACGTGGTCTCCATCGCACTCGGCGCCTCCCACCGTGACCGCCACTAATTGCCCGTGCCGGATGGCCGGCGCTCCCGAGTCTTCCTTTAAGACCGGTGACATTTTATTACGTCTGATCTTACTTCTTATCTTACCAATATTATAAATGCGAAAGATGTGTAAAGGTTTAGATGTTTGTAGAAATAAATTGAAACAGCAGAACTGATTTGGATGACATTTGGTACAAATAGTCCTAGTCTATCATATAGGCTTTATTTCGGTGAAATTTTATTACATCTGATCTAATCTTGCTTCTTATCTTACCAATATTATAAATTCGAAAGAAATATAAATGTTTAGATGTTTGTAGAGATAAATTGAAACAGCAGAACAGATTTGGATAAAATTTGGCACAAACATAGTTCTGGACTATCACGTAAGCTTTTTTTTGTGCATGCAATTGCTCCCATGGGATAACATGTTTTTTTTTTTAAATAGATGGCTCTGGCCTCTTACAAATTGCCATGAATTGAAATAGTGTTTAAGAGGCTTTCAAAGCGGGAAAGGCTTTTCACGCTGGTAAAGCCGCGAGTACTACTTAGTCTTAAATGTAAGTAAGTTAAAATATATGAAATAATGTAGTAATAAGTTTCAGGACGAGTATAAAACCAGTCAAATTGTATTATGCTTGCAGCTAGCTTAAGAAAATAAAAAAAAATTAAGGTTATGAAAAATAATTAAAATAGAATTAATTCAATTATTATTTAATAAAATTTGTATAGGAACGAGTATAATTATTATAAATGAAATTGATACGAGTGTTACGTAGCTGTGTTACTTTTGCATATCTTAATTAAATAATATCCCAGAGTTTTTTATAATATTGAATGGCCATTGTTTTTTCGCAATAAATTACATCACGCTAATAAAATAGTAAGATGAGCCTTTATAGTATTCAATAAACAGAGTAGGTATTTAATATCGTACTAGAAATGTAAATGAATTTGGGAAAATCTATTGAAACATCAGAACGTCTAACCAATAGGTTCGTAAAAAGTAAAACGGTCTAGCACCGAATTTAAAACTTCTCCTCTCATTCGAGACAATGATTTATTCATTAGCCTATTTAAGAAGAAACAGGAGGCGACGACGAAAAAGGAATAGTTTCTTTTATTAAATTTCAGTAAATTGAGTATCGTATCTTTTATTTAGAATATCAAAAGAAATAGGAGTTGTTAGTCGTGTTTGGAAACCTTTGTGAACAAATCTATATTTTGTCATAATATCTTAAGCCATGAATTGCTTTTGATACGTTCAATCGATACTCTCATAATTTAATAGGCTTATCTTATAATGAAGGTTATGACCTTTTAAAGTTCTGAGTCATTGTTTAGTTTATATCTACATACCTATAATTATTTGTAACATATTATGTACTAATTTATTTTATTAAGTTCTAGTTTTTAATGAGATTATTTCAAAAGTAAACACCAAATGAAACGTCGTTACATAAAGCTCACTATAATTTAGCCCACAAATTGGGTTTTGAATACAGCGAAAAGCAAAGACGCGCTTTAACTTTGAAAGGAGTATTTAAAGAGTTATATTTCTTAAAACATTTCACTCACAGCTGTTATTAAGTGCTCGTCGCTCGCGTAACAGACGATGTCGGTCACGCCCTCTGAAAGCAACAGAAAATGTTCGCTATCAACAGTTTGGAATCGCCAACTAGAGATCTGGTTGAAACGTACTTATCTCGTAAATCTCTGGCATTGCATTTTCAACGACTTTCTTGCACGTCTGCATGTTAACGAAGCCAAAAACTTCAACGGTTAGTTTGTTTTGCTGGAAATTGAACAAGGATTTGACGGTTGCATCGGATTCAGATTGTTAGAAATAACTAAAATCCTCGCTTTAAATTACAAAGCAGCCTTAACGCTCCTCCGTTTAAGAGCTAAGATTTATTGCAACAGCTTGCGGCTTGGATTTTGCTACTAGACGATAATGTTGTGGGTAGGTATTTCGTATTATAAATTCTTTGAACTTAGTAAGAAAGGAATCAAATCTGACTTTCTAGATTCCTTTTCAAAGGTAATTAATGTTTTGCCAAACTTGCTCTTCATTGTCTAAACATCCATTTCTATTTGCAGAATACGATATAGATGAACTCGTACACGGCTCATATATTCAATTCATATTGGAAATCTAACGGAAGCTTGTGTTTGTATTGTGGTTTCCAAGATCAATTGTTGGCTCTGAACTATGGAAATTGCTAAAACTCAGAACTTCAATGACGTGTTTGTTTGTCATGCGTTAGACTGCACTAGAATACCTGAGGCCCCATTTTACGTCGCCAGTTCTTGTATTGTAATTTTATGTTTTGCGATTCTTCCTCCGTTTTTCTCTTTTGTTATCTGAAAATTAATCATTGCTTTTGAACAGGGTAGATGTCGAAATAACAATAGCTAATTATTTGAAAAATATATAATGAAACGCTACAAGCTAGCATGTAGACAAGTTAAAACTAAAACAATTTCACAACAAGCAATTGTCATTATACGAATCTGTAACAATATCAAAGAAATTTTAATAAACGTGGACGGACAAGTTGAAAAATACACCAAAGACAGAAAATTTAAACACAAGAACTGCTCAAGGCTACAAAATAATTGCTGAAATTCCCGACGAATAAAAATTCTGTGTCCATATTTCTATCCTGAATGAAAAAGAGAAACAGAATAATGAGTGAATGTTTGTTATAACCTGATCCAATTAGTACTTTGGTAAGGAAGGGGAATTTATCGCTTGGGCGCCAAAAACTAAAGTTTTTTTTGTGCTATTTTGCAACATCGAAGTGATTTTGAGAGATCAATATTCAGATGTAGGAGTATATCCATTATTAAGTTGTTAACAGTAATTGTATATGAAAATGAGAGTAAAATTGTAAAGTAATGCAGAATGTAGTAAGTATATATATCGACGGTTAAAACGTTAATTGATTTAGCGACATTTTTTTCGACTTTTTTTGACTAGTTATAATAATAATAATAATATCAGCCCTGTATTATATACTTGCCCACTGCTGAGCACAGGCCTCCTCTACTACTGAGAGGGTTTAGGCCTTAGTCCACCACGCTGGCCTAGTCAGGATTGGTAGACTTCACACACCTTCGAAATTCCTATAGAGACTTCTCAGATGTGCAGGTTTCCTCACGATGTTTTCCTTCACCGTTAAAGCGAACGATAAATTCACAAAGAATACACACATGATTTTTTTTTTTAGAAAAGTCAGAAGTGTGTGCCTTTGGAATTTGAACCTGCGGACATTCGTCTGGCAGTCCGTTCCACACCCAACTAGGCTATCGCCGCCGCTTTTTTACTAGTTAAAAAAACAGAAAAATGTGTTGATTTTAAATATTTATGAAACTCAGTGTCCCAAAAATTGCGCTTAAATCAATAAGCCTTTTAACCGTCGATATGTTTTTTAAAATAGAAAGTATTATTTTTAGATTGTGTTTTTTTTCTTTTTATATTTTTTTTTTATTGTATTTATGTATATGTAGTGAAATAAATGGTTTCAATGGTTTTAAATAGAAGAAGAAAAATAGACATACATTACGATTCATGTTAATTCCAGCATAATCTTTCTTTGTGGTATCGTTCTTGCTTTCAAGCTCTTCGTGAAGATGTATGTCATCGAGTTTTTTAGTCTAAAATTAAAAATGAAAACTTTTTTTGAAAACTAAGATTGGAAACCCTTTCTTGCATAATTTATTAATTTTTTTTGGATATAGCAATATTTTCCTAAAACCATTTGTTTACACGCAATTATAATTTTAAGTGCTATATTTTGCCACATTATAATACTCACTAAATTGCCCTGCTCTTTCTGCGTCAAGTACCGGCTAATAAGATGGTTAGATCTTTCTCTATATTCATTTAGATCGATCTGGTATTTTTGGATTAGACTCTGCTTTATAGTTCTAAATCTAGTTTTGTAGGATCGTGTTGATGTTCGTAGAGCTCTTTTCTTTTTCTTAGAGTGTTTCTTTGGTCGGTGCTAAAAATGTACAATGTTTTGTTATAGAATATTTCTTGCTTTATTTGCGAAGTGAAAATGATAATTTACTATAAACAAAAAAGTTAGGAATTTTATCAATTGTTTGGTTTATAGTATAATAACATAAATATAATGCTCTCTAAGGTTCCGTTTCAATTATACGTTTTGGAGTTCGTGATAATTTACGAAAACTTCACGAATATAATATGCATGCATTCTACTGTAACATACGAATAATGAATATAGAAATTGAATTTACACACAAAAATATTTTTTCCGGTATTTTAAATGTTTTATAATAATAATATATTAAAATAAAACAAAATTACATATACGGGTGTCACTTCTTCGCTGCTGCTGACGGGTTTTCCAGCGCGCAACGCTTCTGGAATCCCTTGTGTGCCTGGGAAATTGTTATTCTAAAAGATATTGACATTAATATTGGTAAATACAATCTTTTTTTTAATAACATGAATTCTATGGTAAATTAATTATCTTATAGATACATATATTAATCATATCATTACACATTCCATATGCATTACACGAACGGTTTGATGAAAATGACGTTCTATAGGATGGCAAGACTGGCAAAATACTACGGGCTCTCGCCTTCAGGGGGCTCTAAAATGTTCTATTTTTAGTGTATTTAGCACTTAAAAAAATCGATATTGTGGGTATATAAACATTTTTGTTTATGTTTTTTTCCATACGAGCAAGGTAAAGTGACCCCACTGCACCCGATCGTAGTGGGGTTTAATAGAATGTCGATTGACGAGAGACGATTATCACTCAGAAGTCGACATAATTACGCCGGCCTGTTGGAACAAGCTGATCCCGGAATGCGGTAGCGCGGTTTTTATCTAATTACTTAAAGTTAATGTGCGACGAATTTGTTGTTCCCAATTTATGTAATAAAAAGTATTTATTAGTAGTTATTATTATCTATAAACTAATAAACTAAACATACATGGAAATGTTCCCCCGATTCAGATGACGAACATTTTTCAACTTCGTTCTTAGGCTTTTTCTTTTTATGTTTCTGACCACTGAACTGTAAGTTAGTAAGTAGTAATTTAATAAAAATATAATACCAAATGAATACATACACTTAATTAAATTACTAAACCCTGGCATTAAAGAGCTTAAAGTATCAACTAGTTTGAGCAAAAGTTACTCACAGCGCAGAAATTACAAAATCCGCGGAATTAGCGGATTTCGACCAAGTTTAACTTATCAAAAAGTTTGTAACACTGTATACAACAATAACTGGCTATACTAAAGTTCATAGTTGCAGTCACATCCCATGGGTATAATAGAGAGGTTGCTGTACCTACTAGAATTTAAAACAAATTGTTCCTACTATAATAATAAAAATGCAGGCAACGTGTTTATGATTTTAAAGAGGGTAAAGGAGGTGATAAGAGTATTACAGGTTATCAACACACAAATACACATAGATATTCACGCCTTTCTTCCCGAAGTAGTAGAGGCCCAGGCGCAATTACTGAACCCATATTGGTCGTGTGCGTTTCGTCCCTTGTTGTAATAGGAGGCGAGTTTATCGCCATCAAACAATGTAATCTCCATTGTGGAGGGGGGGGGGAGCTATGTATCTAATAGCGGACCTCGGCCCCCCTCTATAACCAATTGTAAAAACACAATTAAAATAATTTTATAAAAATTATAGAAGAAAAATCATATACCTTCTCTGTTAAGTCATAAGAATAAAAAAACAAGTACCTATTAATTAAATTTACCATATTCAACACCCTATATAAATAGCTACTATAGAGTACAACTATAGAGTTATTTAGGCTAAAATAAACTCACAAGATCACCCTTTAAATGTCCCCAGCTTAGCACCGTTACATTGGAGTCAACAGGAGTAGATGTCTTATCGCCTGCTAAGGGTATAACCGTTCCTGGTTTATCTGACGTCATTCCCGCAAAAGTAAACACCAGGGAGAGGTCCGCAGTCCATCCTTCGAATTTGGGATGCGTCACAACTCTTTCTATAGGCAAGTACTGTTCGTATCCAGTTTCGAACATCTTTTTGGTGCCAATGACAACGAAGGACGTTGTGAGTTCCGGTCTAGCTTTTTTATTACGATCTGATACACTGGAGGTATAGGAAATAAATAAATTATTACTTTGATATTAATGAATCTTGAACTAATTATGGAACAGAAAAATATTGCTTAAATAAATCTTTTATACACTATTTATTTTAAGAAAAGAGATTAAAAGGAATATTTAAAAACATTTTGTATCATATTATACAATGCAAACTAATGAATGGCAAAAAATGTCTTATGTATTACTGAAATATTATGATTTAAAGGAATGTGGAGGGAGTATGATGAGGTTCATAATATTTTTAAGTAAAAGAAAATTATTAAAATCAAGTAAAGAAACTAAATAGGGGGTGATAACAATGCTTTGTGAAAATAATATAAATCCTATTTAAAGAAGCTACATTATGCCGATTTTAGACCAAACATTAAGCTAAAATTTGTTTAGCTCGCTTAGCTATGATATTTTTGCATGCATGTATAATTTTCTCAGCCAAGCTAATCTAAAATAAGTAAGCTTTGTTCTTGGTCTGCAACTGGCGTGTCGATGACATTCAAAGCTGAGTAGCCGCTCAACATTGACTCAATTACACTTACGGTTTCCTACACAATAGTACATGTGTTAAATATAGATAAGATTATAAATATGGGACTATAATGTGAATATAATTTAATTATATACAAGATCAATTTGACATTGGGTTGCTAAATGAAACCACCTCCATGTATTCCTGAAAGTAATACTTTACAATAAGTTACTGTAACGTACATTTTAAATAAAAATGAAATATTTTCAAACAAAATAAATAAATTAAAAAAAAAAAAACTTTATCTGCTGTTATACGTCGGAGGAATTAACATTGGGTTCCTAAATGAAACTGCTTACCTACTCGTCTTCTTGGAAGTAATACTTTACAATAATTGTTCTCAGATTTAAAATAGAAATGTAGAATTTTCAAACAAATTAAGAACAAAAAATATTACATGCTCTAATGCTACTACTACTACTCCAATAGAATTCGTCGGAGCGGCAACACCACGCATATAATCAGAAATACTTTCACGTATAGATATATAAAAAAATGGAAAACTAAAACCGGGCTTTTGGGCAAAAATATTCGTTATTATTGATATGATGATAGCAGAGGTGTAAAAGTATGTGGTTTCAATTAGTAACGTAACGTCAGGATGACCCTCTAAAATTATTCAATGTGTTGCAACTATAATGGGAATCCTTTTATCAGATTGTTTCATTTCATGAAGAATGCTAGTTACTGCTCGCAATTATTCCGAGCAGAGATATCTTGTCGGAGTGAAAGTTAACAGGACTCTTTTAATATTGAGAACAAACCGATATAACGCGAAATTTATGTATCCATTGCTGTGTGAACGAAGAAATCAACACATTATATATATTTTTTAATAAGAGCTCAGCGAATTTCGAGTATCGATCGAAGAGAGACTTTGTTCCTCGATGGTCGACACAATTATATCGGCGTATACAAAACTAAATATACATAGAGTGTTCCTAGAACGTACCACAGTCACGTGGGTCACTATGACGAATAATATGATTAAAAACAATAAGTCAGTAAAAGATTTTGTAAAGTCGCTTCGCGCAACAATATTGCCAGGATTATTGTAATTTTCAACGATTAAGCTTTATTGACGCACGATACGCGCCTGATGAAGATTTGGTAAATGGCGGGAACATAAATTTTATGGTTGGAACATTATGGAAATCATTCAAAAATAAATAAATAAGCCTTTTTTGATGTTTTCACTAGAATATATAATATATATACATTGTTCCTTTATCATGGATGATCGGTATGTTCTCTAAAAACATCTTGTCCTTCGAAATGAGACTCTTCTAAAGGAAACAGCACTACAATGTAAGAGTAAAAAGGCTCTTGGAAAATTTGATTTTCAAAATTACATATATACTTCTATACTTACAAGCAGTGAGCAGCAGTTATGACGACATAGTCATGTATTAGGGTACCCGTGCAAGTTTTTCTTGAACCATCTGTAAATACTATGCTAAAAAAACATAATTATCAGGACAATATATTAACGAAACTTCGAGAAATATTTGGAATTTAACTCAGAGATAAACCAAATTCTGGATGAATGTATAGCCTAATCTTTATCCCGGAAAAGTATATAGAAAAACTTTAATTCCGAGAAAGGTTTTCACGGGCAAAGCCGGGAGCGACAGCTTGTAGTATCAAAAGTAACAGACTTTGAAACGTTACTATGTAATAAGTTACTCGATTAGAGCGACGAATGTGTGCTGATCCACCGGTGTTTCCGGCTCTTTTGTATCTTCATTGTCTTCTTTACCTTGAAATATAAATACTTATTAATTAACTGTTTTATCATCATCAGCCACATGGAATCCACTGCTGGACATCTTCGTAGCCTCCCTTAAAGACTTCTATACAGGCCTGTTAAAAGCGGCCTTCATCGAGACTATATCTGCGATCTTTATAATTTATTGTTTTGTTGGGTTGTTGTTGCTGTTCAGTAGTGAACAGCGATAGCCTGATTGGTGATGATTGATTGCTGCATTATTTGCTAACACAATTTAAAATATTCTTTGAGAAAATTCAAGTGTATAGGATATGTTGTGTTTTGTTCGAATGAGGGCTAAGGGATATAATTCATAACAGCAAATCATTACTAAAACTAGTTCTAATGCCACTCAATTGTGGTACATTACAAAAAGATACATTAGCAAGTAATTTAACATCCACTGCTTATCCCATAATCCGAAGTTACTCGACATACCATTGTTAATATTATATAAGTACTATGTAATAAAAATTGAAAACTAAAGAAAATTTTCAAATTAAACTATGAAGCAATTACAAAATGATTTCTTTGGAATTTCATAAAAACATCTCATTATTAAATATTAATAATGTTAACCGACATACTGTCCCGGTCTGTCTCCTGACCACCAACGAGACTCAGCGCCACAATAAAACAAACCACAAAAAGCACTTTGTTCACAAAACACATGGTGTTTTCAATTTCATTATGGCCGATTGCAATGTAAATGGACGGATGTAATTTATATTTTTAATTAAATCGATAAGGCGAGTGGACGTAAATGAAATTAATAAGATGTCAATAGTGTATATGGATGTACATTGTACATGCTATTATTTATTTTGATGAATTCGGTTTCATACTCCATAATGGAATAAGGTGATACAATATCAATTAGATGTCTGTCTATCTGTGTATTTATCTATCGATGGTCCGTCTTTTACCGTCTACATTTTTAACGAAAATATTTTGATGAATAACATCTTTATGAGATCTGAAATCCATGAAAATAGAAGTAAGGATTCCGCACACACTGTTTAGGCTTTTATGGTCAAAACGAAATTAATGTTCTAGAATATTGCATAATCTCATATTATTTATAAGGTAGTTTAATCATCGCTTTTTCTTAAAACATTTTATTTAACCAAGTCTCAAATATACCATTCACGATAAGAATATGTATTGCCAACACTCAAAGATGAAATCGAGAGAGCTCGCAGTTGCGCAGAACAAATTGTCTAACAAGACAAGTTCTGGAGTACAATTGAAAGTTTCCGATGACCTTCCAACAATGCATCGAGTTGAAGCCCTGTAAGAACCTAAGAAGTGATTGAAGAACTTTCAAATATTATGGACCAAGTTTGTGTTTGTTACTATTGATGATTGTTTTATTTGTAAAGGTTTATTGGTATTTCAAGTGACGGTATATGGTGACATAGATCTTCGTAGTCGACTTAAAGAAAATCACTACAAAAGTCTTTATTACTGTAGAAATCTAAAGCGTGACTGATACGACGGCAGCGCCATCTATTTAAAAATCAGATAAAAAATATCAAATATCTCCTGTTGTATTTTTGAAATGAGAATACCTACTTATAAAAAAATCTTTTAAAAAGGGGAAAAATGTATTACTTAGATGAGAATAGTTTAAAAATAAATTAATTGTCAAGTGAAACTTGTCATATTATCATTACGTAATATTTCTAACTGGAGCTAATAGCAGTCTATATGGCGATTCGCAAACCAAGTCTATCAGTGTGTCAAATTTCATTCAAATCTGTTTAGCGGTTACAGCGTCCATTCTGACAACCATCAAAACATTTATACAAACATTTATATTTATCAAATTAGTAAGATAGGATAAGATAAAATTAGTAAGATAAAATACGCGAGGGTTCTATGCGCTGCGGTGTGTCCGTACGCAGTTTTGTTGTATCTAAATGTAAGCAAGGGATTAATTAATGCCACTTAATTAATTAATCGTGACTGATTGACTGACTGACTGATTGATTCGTTGCGTCCAATCGATGCTGGGCAAATTGCGCATCAAAGTGGATTCTACTTTGACAATCGTGGCTTGAATGAGATAAGGTTGGGGACCTTGTTACCTATCTTTATTGATATTGTCAAAAATTTATGAAAGATTTACGTATTTAAAAATAAGGTGTTATTATTAGGTATTAATTCTTTGTTTACATATATTTTCCCTTACCTGAATATTATTTTTTCGTGTTTAATTTTATTAGTGAAAGGTTACTGGATTACTGGAAGATTAAAATCACTACTTTACTTGGTTTATTTTTACACTAAGTATTGTATTAAATTAAAGACATTGAATATATAAACAAAAAACTCTATAATGGAGAATTATAACAGAGATCAGATGTTAATCTTACTCCGTTTTTTGCTTGAACGACGCAATAATTCTTTGTAGCTTATATAAAATCCTGAGCCATATTTCAAATCCTAAAATCGTAGTGCATACCAGCTGAGGCTTCTATTGTTTTCAACGTGATCACTTTTGAAAGATATAGCAATATTATTCATTGGTTTGTTTTTTTGTTAAATAAAATTATGATTCCGAATCGTAACGTGTTTGAATAATTAAGGTCTATTTTTGTCTATACTAGATAGAGGCTTTATATTTTAAATGTGAATAACAAAGAATTTTAGTAAGGTGAGGTAGTAGGTGAATCAAATCTACTTATTATTATAACTATGATGACGGTCTGTGAAGGTATTTTACTAGTTTTAAAACACTGATAGACCAAATCACGGATTAACAGTTTTTTTTGCTCACCAGTGGTGCATCTTACAAATAGCTTAAATTAAATAAATGCTATGACGAGGTGAGTAGTGAGACGGTTCCGCCCTAGTATATGTGAACACGAAATACGTAGTGGGTTAATATTTACCTTGACAAGTCATTGAATTTATATAAAATTAATAAAAACTTATAGTGTTCTATTTGAACTCTTACTGTGTACATTAGGTTTTTTTTTAAAGAGGCTATAGAAACAAAACAAGTTGCCTTATTCAGAAAAAAATTACAAAGGCGTTATTATTACTCAATTGTAATGAACTCCTAAATATCTTTCAGTCTACAATTATTTCATCCCTCATTATACGAATCCTATTAGCAATTCAAACAGAAACTCGCATTTATAAACAAAAGAAAATTCTTCGTATAATAAGAAATCTATACTGCCAAAAGCCTCAGTAATGTACGTTTCTCTTGCCATTAACGAGACCTCTAGGAAAGAATTGGCCATAGAAACAACCATTACGCAGTGGAAGCGGTGTATCCGTAATCCTACGGAAGATTTCTGCTTGGTGTTCCTCTTAAATATGTATTACATTGTCCCTCACCTGGCGTTTAAGTAGTCGAGTTAAAAGCCTTGGTAAACTTCATACCGCTTGTGTTTGCGACATAATGCATATGGACTAGTTTGGTCGGTCAAATTAGTGGTTTAGATTCGCTAACTTTAGAAGTCTAGACTACGTTTAGGTTAAGATGAGGACTATATGGCAAATAAGGTGGTATTTTATGCAATGGATGTTAGGATGTTCAACTTATTCCAATACCTTTTAAACATATATAGCTACGTGGATTGAAATTTTAAAATTCCCTTCAGTTCGTAAAAAATTTAACTACGCCTCAAATATTTGAACTATCCTTTTAGGAGTGAATTTTTAAAATATTTTATAAGCATTCCAAAAAGGGTATCGTGGAACCGGCAGTTTAAAACCGTAAAATACGATATGCTTTATATCCAGTGCTCATTTGCCGGAGAATCACGGCGTTTAAGTAAAATAATTTGTAGAAAATAAGCATAAAATTTATCACTCCAGGACTTTCTGGAATTAAATTTATTGTACGTAGAGCAATCGTGGAATTTTTAAACAGCGTCGTACGCTGCAGAACGGAACTTTGAAGGCACGTTAGCGTAGTGGATAAATTTATATCAGCATATCGTAAATCTGATGTACTTAAGGTTAAATTATGAGTAAAGGTCAAATCTTAGCATAGAAAGCTCAGTAGATAGGATCGTCAACATCTAAAAAACATATGATAAAATGTAGGTAGATATTGTAACTTTCACTAGCAGATGACCAACACCTCAGTCCGCCACGTGAACATGAAGCAATTTTCGAAACGTCGGCAGAAAATATTAATATAAATAACCGCGATAGAACAAAAACAAAACAAAAACATTCGCGTAAACATAAGAAATCAATACATGAAAAGACTAAAAAATTTTTACAGCGAATTGATGATAACAAAGCAAGATCGCGCGCAGAAGTTTCATCAGTAATTCGGCAATTCAGTTTCGTGTTATTAAAATGTTTCTGAGCAACAATTTGATAGCGTCTAAGCGAAACTTTAACGTCTATTTTAAGTAACTATATTCAGATATAAACTCATTTATCGAAAATAATATATATATTATCTCGTTTTATATCAGTTCAAAATCTGACAATAATTTCATGATTGAAAAATAATGAGATATTTGTTTAATTGCTTTGAATGACGAGACGACCTTGCCGTTCGCGTGATAGTAAGCGATGCCACCACCCATAAATAGTAGAAACACCCTCCAATACCTTGAGTCACAAAGTATTGTTTGGTATTCCATGCGCTCGCCATCCTGAGACATAAGATGTTACGTCTTATTATGTCCAGTAGTTACACTGGCTACAATGTCCTTCAAACCGGAACACAACAGTGTCTACATACTGCTGCTTGGCGGCAGAAATAGACATTGCGGTGGTACCTACCCAGGTGGACTCTAACATATGAGAGACCTACCACCAGTATTACTATTTTATGTATGGTTCACGATTTTTATACAGGGGATGAATTTCTTGTATTCGTTTTCGCTTCTATATAATGTTAAGATTATTTCTTAAACGCGTTTGCGGCTGATTTAAATAAATCAATTTTACCTTCTCAACCTATTTATTAGGAATAATAGGCCCATCAATTTACACGAAATAAAGTAGGTATAACGTTTGAAGATTTAAGTGTTCTCTAAATATGGCTCTTGGCCACACATTACGAAACGATGTCATTAAATAAAGTGGCTTTTTCCTTAGCGATACATCTTGCAAGCTAGATAATGTATATCTTATAAACTTATTGCCTCAAAATGTTTAAATTTACCGGCAGGCGCCGCGCATCGCCGACGAGCTATTTTGTTATGAAAATGCATATGAAAGTTGCATTTTCGTAAGTAAAATGTGGTTACCTTCACCATATTGCGTATATGAATTTTACATGTTTCCTTTCAAAATGTTCTTTATAATATACTATATTTTATCCCCGAAGGAGTGGAGGAGGTGCATCCAGGACACCAATTTTTCGCCAAGTGTGTTCCGTCATATAGGGAACCTATCGCCATATCGGGCACAGATACCTGATTCTGGGCTGATGCTGAGCAGAAAGCTCAAATCACTTAGCCCAATCCGGGATTTGAACCCGGCACCTCGGGCGGTATCGTACCGCGCACGCAATACCACTACGCCAAATAGTTAATAGCATATTTTTATAATAAACACCACATGAACAACTAGACTATAGGATAGCACTCACTGACCATGTAAATGAAATTACATATTATCAGACATAAAACGTAAACTGTTGAACATAAGCCTCACTTAAAAATGTCCAGACCGCGTAGCAGCCACCTGCATTTAGCGGGTTCCAGCAACGTTATCAGGTCAACTGTCCACTTTGTAATATCGGTCATAGATGATTTGTCAGTTATCTTAAAGAATAGAAGTCTGCGGCATATTTTGGGTAATTACCTAGAAATTTCATTCCCCAAAATCCAATTGAAACCGAAAGCATACTCACCTGACTGTATACGTTGCGATTTGATTAGCTAGCGGTGCAGCCGTCAGTTATTAGTATTCAGTTTATACGGCTAACTAATTTTCCAGCTCTATTTGGTTATGCTATAACTGCATTGGCGGCGGTGTTTGTTTGGTGTCATCTCTTCGCAAATTTAATGTTTGAAACGGTCTTCGTTGATGTTATCTTGGAAAGGCTGAAGTGTATGTGGAATTGTCTTGCCTTAAGATTAATTTCAGCAGTTTTTAGTTTTATAGTAATACGATAAGACCGCCAATTGTACATCTTCTCTGCCTTCATTGTTTTAATCTTAAGCACACTGTTTAAGTGATTTGGCGGTGTTCGTGGTGGTGTAAAGCTAATAAATGCACAAATAAATAATGAAGTATTTATTGCCAATAAATTGACATCGTTTGCTTGGCGCGTAATAAAACTTATTTATTATTTTCACGATATTAAACTTTAACTGTTCCTCGCTGACGCCCATCGAGAGACTGGAACGGGAGATCACTCTCGTGGTGGTTGTCCCAGGTGGCTCATTGATGGATCGTTTTATTACACATTAGCAACTATTTTGCAACTTTTCATATTTCGGTAGGCATCATAAAACTAAGATTGAAAACTACGTTAAAAATACAATATAAATCTGATTTATTTTCTATATAGCCATACAAGTATAGTAATACAAACATTAAAATACCCTAACTAAATAGCATTATAACCGCAACTAAATAAATGCAGCAAGAATCCTCAATTTGCCTTTTTGGATTGTGGTTATTCATTTAATTTATAGTTCAAACAAATAGTCCTTAATTCCATGTGCAGTGCGGCAGGAAGTAATATTGGGTTCCGCTGGCTTATATAAGGAGACCACAGTCGTAATATTATGGAAAATAATTCACCGCATTACAAATGAGACGCCTGCTTATTGCTCTGGCTTTAATGTTTATTTTAAATGGAATTTTAGTGTGGGATCATATTGTGCTTGTTGTATTTTGGAATGATTCTGATTTTTTTTTGTAGGAATATTATTATAATATGCCATATAAATAAATAATATCAGCCCTGTTTTATATACTGTCCCACTGTTGGGACGGGCCTCGGCCTTAGTCCACCACGCTGGCCTAGTGCGGATTGGTAGACTTCACACATCTTAGAAATTCCTATAGAAACCTTCTCAGATGTGCAGGTTTCCTCACGATGTTTTCCTTCACCGTTAAAGCAACCGATAATTCACAAAGAATACACACATGATTTTAGAAAAGTCACAGGTGTGTGCCCTTGGGATTTGAACCTACAGACATTCGTCTCAGCAGTCCGTTCCACACCCAACTAGGCTATCGCCGCTATTATATAATTATGGTGAAGATAAAAAAATACATATCTATACTTTGAAGAACGGTTCTTGAATTACTTCAGTCAGTATTATAGGTTTTAGAATGGGAACGGGAAAGAAGCAATATACCGGCTGACACAATGATGCCGTCCATCGACAGATGATACATTGAGGAATACTTTCGATAATTAATACATTTAACATCACATTTTATGAATTCACAAAAATACTGCAAGTGGTTACAGAACAAAACATTGTATAACAATGTGGTATTCATTTCTATCACCACAATCTGTCCTATATATTTCGCAGAGTACAATATAATATCACGATTGTCTACGTTATATATCATAATTCTCTCCCCTACACCGTAAATGCCGTGACCGATGTTTATAGCTAACAATTTATCTGATATCTGCCTTATGGTGTCTGTATAGAGTGTTGATTTGTATGATACAGCAAAATTATTGATAGAAGGTTTAATTAACAGGTTTCAAAAGATATATGTTGGGGAGGTGTGTGAGTAGAAGAAAATAGTAGGTCTTTGCAAAACTTAAACTTTTGTAATACAAAACTGTACAAGGACCACATAATGATTTCTTATGTTTACGCGAATGTTAGACATTGAAATTAAACTAATTTTCGGATTCTATCGCGGTGCTAGTATTTTATTTTCTCCCGACGTTTCGAAGACTTTGCAGCCTTCATGGTCACGGGGGACTGAGGTGTTGTTCATCCGTAAAGTCAAAGTTACAATATCTACCTACATTTTACAATTATACAACTTTTTAAAATTTAGCTGTTGGTGGTCCGATCTACGCAGAATGAGCTCACAGTGTCTTGAAGTCTGGCAGCCGGTCTTTTGGGTTCCGATTTAATTAAATGTAGAACTGGATCCCAGGCTTGTGCAAGCTTCCAACCATCTTCCCTATTGAAATTAGGATGTTTTTTAATTTCAATAGCCTCGCGAATCATCCTAGGCAGGAATCGGTGTTCTTTGGTGAGGATTTGTGGCTTGTCTAGTCGCAGATAATGATTGGCGCCTCCCTCAGAGTGTTCAGCGACTGCAGACTTCGTCGAGCGTCGGTGTTTCATGTCAGCTATATGTTCTTTTACGCGGGTCCCTATATTTCTTTTTGTTTGCCCGATATAAGAGAGGCCACAGTTGCAATCTATTTTGTATACTCCCGGTTCTTGTAGAGGTATGTGACACTTGACAGGTGGTAAAAATTGACTAATCTTCTTAGGCGGCTTAAAATAAGTTTTTATGGAAGCACGCTTCAAGATGTAGCCAATCTTGTCGGTGACTCCTCTTACATATGGTAATACAACCGGAACACGTTCAACTGTGGCTGGTTTCACTCGGTTTCTGTGACGGCGGCGTGGAATTTGGAGCTTGTTGTCTCGCAGTACTTGCTTGACATGTTGCAGCTCAGCGGCCAGGTGTTTCTCGTCACAGATTCCTTGTGCTCTCTGAAACAATCTGTGACGAGAAACACCTGGCCGCTGAGCTGCAACATGTCAAGCAAGTACTGCGAGACAACAAGCTCCAAATTCCACGCCGCCGTCACAGAAACCGAGTGAAACCAGCCACAGTTGAACGTGTTCCGGTTGTATTACCATATGTAAGAGGAGTCACCGACAAGATTGGCTACATCTTGAAGCGTGCTTCCATAAAACTTATTTTAAGCCGCCTAAGAAGATTAGTCAATTTTACCACCTGTCAAGTGTCACATACCCTACAAGAACCGGGAGTATACAAAATAGATTGCAACTGTGGCCTCTTATATCGGGCAAACAAAAGAAATATAGGGACCCGCGTAAAAGAACATATAGCGACGTGAAACACCGACGCTCGACGAAGTCTGCAGTCGCTGAACACTCTGAGGGAGGCGCCAATCATTATCTGCGACTAGACAAGCCACAAATCCTCACCAAAGAACACCGATTCCTGCCTAGGATGATTCGCGAGGCTATTGAAATTAAAACATCCTAATTTCAATAGGGAAGATGGTTGGAAGCTTGCACAAGCCTGGGATCCAGTTCTACATTTAATTAAATCGGAACCCAAAAGACCGGCTGCCAGACTTCAAGACACTGTGAGCTCATTCTGCGTAGATCGGACCACCAACAGCTAAAATTTCAAAAAAAGTTGTATAATTGTAAAATGTAGGTAGATATTGTAACTTTGACTTTACGGATGAACAACACCTCAGTCCCCCCCGTGACCATGAAGGCTGCAAAGTCTTCGAAACGTCGGGAGAAAATAAAATACTAGCACCGCGATAGAATCCGAAAATTAGTTTAATTTCAAAGGACCACATATTTATGTTCTTTAAAATAACACTTTCCAATAAGTTATTATAACAATAGATGTAAAATAAAAAGTGTAAGTTTTGAATAACATAAATGTCCCTGAAAAGTAATTTTAATTTGACGCGCCCTTGTGGCTCTACTGCTAGTCTAAGGATATTGGTCGCAGTGGCAACATCACACTTTCAACCAGAAATTCACTCATGCATTATGGCGGGTTTTAACACCTTGTATATATATAATAGATATCTTACCAATACCATATATATGCTATCTGGACGCCACTCCACTTACCATTAGGCGTAGTGGAGTCACGTTATCAAAAAATAAAACATAATATTTTCGGTACAACATATTTTTTATTCAACATAAAATACAAATGGACATTCTGTTCATATTTTTTTATGTGCGCATTGTGACGGTAGGGTCTGAGCTTTGAGTTATGGCTTATAATGAACAGCTAATGAGCCAGTCCTAGCACTTGGACATTACCAGATATAAAAGCTTTTACAAAGAAAGATAAATGGTCTGAAATTATACTAATACAAGTTTAGTTGTTTACAACTTACAGAATGCTATGCAGCTGATTGTTTGTGACATATACAGGGGTGGCGACTTGGTCCAATGCCGGCTTGGATAATGCCATACTGTTGAGTGTCGATATTGGGCCGTAAGACCGGTTAGACTAACATAACCGTTCCACTCATCCCCATGTGGTGGTAGCAATAGCGCATTTATGTCCCGCAGGAAAAAAAGCTGATTGTATATGTGTTCGACTGCAATTATATCGAACTATGGCGCGATTCTAAAAATCGTGTCATTAATAGGTGATATATGAAAATTAAAAACCAGACGGCACGAACTGGACTCGCCCACCGAGGATTCCGAACTAACTTGTAGGTAAAGTATCTAAGTATATAAGTGCAAACTTAACAAACACACAGACACAGATATTGCACCAACCGCAAATAATAAGTTTATAATATTAAGTAAGTTTTCTGTTATCTACATAATATATTTATGGTTTTCAGATTTTTTCCACTACATGTACTATAAAGACATTTCTGTTAGCCAAATGTCATGATAGTAGGTCACCAGGAAAAACCACATAGGTTTTGATTCCCTTTGAAATTGCTAAATATACAACGTAAATGGTCATATCTTTTGATCGCTTTAACTTACAAGTTTGATTTGTCTATAGCTGAAAGAGATCGTACACCCGAATATTTGATATTAATTTCAACTTCATAACGTCTGCGTATTTCTTAGAAGTAGCTTGACAGGCAGAGAGACGAACAACGGATAACAGTGATCCTATAATACCTCCTTTTGAGGTAAGGAACTCTAAAATTGTTTCTCATTAAAAGCAATACTACACGTTTTTCATCAAAATAAATACAGAATATCAGAACTACTCGAATTAATCCAGACAGTAATGAAGGTGTCATTAAATTAAAACCTCAATGCATTCGACGAATCGAAAAACCGTAATAATTAAGAGTACATTCATTATTTTAATTTATTCGAAATACTATGGTTAAATCAATATCCAATCAGACGGTAACAATGTTGTAATTCGATACCCATTAAGTCGCGATGCTGTGGACGGAGCCTTAATTATCCGCACAATCGAATCGACAAAGGTGTTTTAAATGGATTCTGTAAGTGCTCGTCCACACCACGGGCTGAAATTAATTTGGAATTACGATTCAATAGGTATACCGTATCGCTCAGGCGAAGAAATGTTATAGTCTGTATCGACGGAGAAAGGAATGAACATTTTTGTATTGTTTTCGTCTGTATATTAATGATCTGAGTAAATCTTGTGTCATGCTGAGGCACAGGTAATAATTTTGACTGACGTTGTATACAACGGTTAGGGTGGTTTTAGCATGAAATTTTGCACAAGAGTTTCTTACATAATGTAGATGAGAACTTAGTAATTTGAAAGTGATTTGAAAAATGATCTCCTAATGATTTCTTATGTTTAAGCGAATGTTAGACATTGAAAATAAAACTATTAAACGGATTTTTTCGCGGTTTTTATATTATTATTTTCTCCCGACGTTTCGAAGACTTTGCAGCCTTCATGGTCACGGGGAGGACTGAGGTGTTGTTCATCCGTAAAGTCAAAGTTACAATATCTACCTCCTAGATGTTAAACCTATCGGACACAGTCCACTTTTAAGTAAGTAAAGTAATTTGTTTACATTGAGTTATAACAATTTATCTTTTAATACAAATAATATATTCTATAGGTATAAGAGCAGATATTTCTATATACTGTTAAAATCCTGTGTTGCTTTTTCTTCCGAAAAAATTACGTACTTGTACCTACTAAGTATATTTTTTACAATACAAAAATAATCATATTCATAAAAATTATCATTCTTGTTAAAAACGAATGCACTAGCTATAATTCTATTAAATAGAATGCATTATCTTTACATAGGTTATATTAATATTATATAGTATAAGTACAAATACTATAATTCATTCGGAGGCACACCAAACTAAACGCTAAGTGCCCACAACAATACCAAACAATTAATTCCAATTTCGTTTTAAGTGCAAACACTTAAACAATGATTGTCATCTTGTAAATTTAATATCACTCAACACACAGACGTCTGAGCGTACGGTTTACTCTCTCAAAATTTACACTATGGCTTAGTAATGCTGTTTACTGACTTGTTCCATCATCTTAATGCCTAGCAACCTTAATTGCATGTCTGTGGACGCTCTTAACGGTAACTTGGTCATATTTAAGAGGCGTTCGTGGCGCAGATGTTTAGCTACCTGAGAACAAAAACGTTTATTGGCAGGGAGTCGATTATTTTATTTATTTCAACATTAAATACTGGTACTGATAGGACTTTTTTGCATCAGATAGTGACTACCAGACACAAGGTGTAATGTGCGTACCAAGATTTGCCTACGTATTTGGTTTTGAGTAGGCTAGCAAAATTATGATGACTGTAGACAGCATGAGGCCTGCTGCACACTGCCGTCCATGCCGGGGGTCAGCCGAGGTTTGCAAATATGTACCAAAATGCACTAGGGCTCACAGCCCCCTGTTGCCCGTCGACAACTCCCATCGTGGCTCCTATTAGCCGCCTCTTACGACAGACAGGCGACACCGTGGTGGAATTCTCCAAACATATTGCTGTACCTTAACAGAAAGCGAATTTATAACTTAATAGAATAGATGCTTAAAGTCGTTAAAGATGAAACTTATTTAATAACACAATGACGAAACAAAATGACATACAAAATACACTTATCTAAACAAGAGGAAAAGGAAACAAGCAAATGGAAAATTATATTCCATTTAAATTGCGGTCAGTTTTTGTCAAAAGCTTTGCGTCTGCCGCAAACGCTTTCAAATATAATTAAATGCATTATGTTTTGACACTAACTTAAAACGAACACTGCATTTGTAAAGTAGGTGTTTTGTGTCATTCGTAATACTAAGCAGTAGTTAGTACTGTTGTGTATTTTATAAAACTTTAATACTACATTTTTATTGATTTATTTACTGAAATTCACAACCTAATTAATATTAGAGTGATACAATTTCATAGAAATATCTTAAGGCCGAAAACGGATTTATTTACATTTTGTTTACATGATTAAATAACTAGGAGTAAAACATAAGATAGTATTTATAGAGGATCGCGCGCGCGTGTGTGTGTGTGTGCGTGTATGAATGCGTGTCCGTGTGTGTGTATTTAGGTAGTGAAATGTTTTTACCTTTTCATTACTTATTGTTTGGGTATTTGATCTGATAACCATGAGAGTCTGATTTTCGAGATCTGATAACAAACTGTTTTGATCCGAGAAATCTCTCCTGAATTTTTGACATGAACTTGCTCGACATATCGTGATGATAAACTCTTTCTCCACAAATCTATTATCTTATTTATTCGAAAGCAATTAAATAAAAAAAAAAACCTAATTTTCCGTCATAGCTTCGCAGTTTAACATTTTTGTTTAATCAAAGCTCATTCACTGTAACTACAAAAATAAATTCACAAACACATTCCGCGCGATTTACACTCATTTCATATTTAGAACACTTTTGTTTTTTGCGGAAACCGTTTCCGGAAACACTATCAGCATAAACCAAAATAAATAGTGGGGCGGATGAATACGCTGAAAAGGTTTCAGAATATGAAAACTATTTCTTCACATATATCTACGGGCCGCAGTATTTACCTTGCAGACAAAAGCTCGCTTCGGGCATTTGTGATTTTAGACTTAGTGCTTCGTAAAAATACATTTTAGCTACTAGATATGTGTGCCTTTATTCTTTGTTTATATGTGAAGAACTGTTCTTGTACGTAACTTTTTTACAATACAATAAATTGCTCTTTTTTTTAAATTGGTAATTATAATATTTTGCCATTGTCTCGTTCAAATCTCATTTTAATAAAAAATAATTTCGCTTTGATATTAAAATTAGAAAAGTTTAAATAGCATTTTAATAGAAATTATAAATATCTAATGACTAATTTATTTCGTCTAATATTATTTATTCAACTTAGAATTGTTTGAGAAAATACGCAATTTAAATTTTATCTCTAATTTAACATAAATAATTATGCGCACAAACAAGCTACGAAAGATCTTATAAGTTCAACATGGTTATTATGTAATTCGCAGTCATTCTATTGCAAAATTTTGAACACTACAAAACATTGGCGCAACAATTTCCTATAAAAAAATTGCTGGTGGTAGTGGTATCAGATTGTGTATATCCGATTCCAACAGGCCGGCATAATTGTTTCGACTGCCGAGGGGTAATCATCTCTCATCAGTTAATATTCTATTGAATCCCACTCCACTTACCATCAGGTGCTATGGAGTCACTTTGCCTCGCTCATATAAAAAAACAAACAAACTTAATAGTTAACCTGGTTTTGTAGTTATTTAAATTGTTAAGCAACAAGATCTGCATTTGAATACTCATTCTTCTCTTTATAAGAGGATAATGACGATGTGACATGGTAGACTTTGGATACAGAGTAGAGCGTAGTCACTAGCAAAAGTCACCTTTAGAGCTTAAGTAAGTCAACAGTAAGCTTAAAGCTCGTTATTTAAGCATAAACCAACAAAGTTTTTAAACATCATAAAGTCACCGAGTGGAGTTTGTGTTTAATTTTCTAAATAAATATGTATAAAACTCAATTTATATGGAATAAGCAATTCAGCGCGGATTCTTACAGGTAGCACTAATAATACAGACCAGATCACGATGACACAAAATTGCCAAAAATGTTGGTGATCCTGTTGCTGCCAGACTTCCTGCATAGGATCCCATGCTGAGCTAATCTAAAAATTTCATTAAAATCGCTCCAGTCGTTTTGAAGTCAAAACGACTGGAGCGATATAACACATTTATTTTGTATATTTTTAGATTACACACATTTATTTTGTATATTTAGATTAAAGGTTTAGTACAAAATACACACATTTATTTTGTATATTTAGATTAAAGGTTTAGTGGTTATGCATAGGTTGCAAACACAAAGGCATGGTGACCCCAACACAACCGCTCAATCCCCCATGAAGGCTGGGCGGTAGTCAAAAGGTACTTTTTCCGTGAAACAAAGAAAGGATGCAAACACAAGTAGACAAGGGTATGAACTACGTATCAAATAGCGGAACCTCGGTTCCCCTCCCCCCCGTCAGCCTAGGGAGACACGAACTTGACCCCCTTATTGTGTATCTAAATAAACACTCATTTGTGATTAATTTGGAAAAATAAACACAAGCAGGCAAAGATAAAAGGAAATGTTAATAAAACCAACTTAAATAAGAAAAATCTCGACCTCATTTTAGAATACTTATTTCAGTTGATAAATTATGACGCAGGTAACGGCCTTGAAAGTTTACGCAAGGAAAGTTTGCGGAGGTAGTGGTTATAATGAATCTCATACCAAGAGTTCAAAGGTTCGTAACCTAAATGTTAAATCAACTTCCTCAAATCGGTTCTTTGAAATGGTGACGATGATGGCTTCTTAAAATATTTAAGAGTCAGTTCAAATATTTGAAATGTAATTTTAAGTTTTGTTTGTGGTGAATTTTCTCTGTTTTAATATTTTTTAACAGGTTAATTATATCGTAGCGTTCATGAATTTGCGTTTGATTCGAATGGTCGCTTAGAGCAAATGTATTGCGAAAAGTTGATAAAGCCTTGTAGATGTAGACAGACGAAAGTTTGGTTTTTGAATGATAAGCATATCATGAAAACGAAACACGGAATTCAATAAAAAATAACATAGAAATATAACTAATACGAGTGAAGCTCATTAGCTTCATTCGTATTAGTTATACTAACTAACTAAACATCCAAATCATCAACAAATTATAATTACTAAACACATCAAGGGATGTGTTTAGTAATTATCATTGATATTATTTTGCTTGTGATTTTACGACAGTTTGTTGTGTCACGTCAACCCTCCTTAGTAATAAAACCAAACACTTTATTATACGACCTAAAAAACTTTAGATTGAGTAAACAAAGTTGTTTCATTATAAGTCTTTTGTTTACTTACAATTTCATTTCAGATCCCATTTGAAGTAACAACAATATTTGAATTAAAAAAGTACTTTAAACCCACAAAGTTCCAAAACAAAAAATCGATTCCCACAAATAATTTAAATTTAGAACCCATTAAAATACACTCACGTACGAACATCAAAGTCGTTCCAAATTTGACTAAACACAAACAATGCATCGAAAACCCATTTAATCCACGCTATTGGCGTAAAAAAGTTACAAGACGGCAAAGGTGGTATTTGTCGGCAGTCACGTTGAGGTGAGCCACGCCTGCCCGCGTTCAAGTATTGCTTAAAACTCCAAGTAATATAAATGTAAATTTGGTGAAACAAAGCGCTGGGCTCTTCGGATCAACTCGCAACTCCTGTTATTAGGCACGCGAGACTTCGACAGACCTAAGTAAGCGTTTGTTTAAGGTGGGACTTTTTTGCCCGTAACTGGTTTACGTTAGGCAAATGCGGCAGTTTTGTTAATTTTATGGCGCTGTTTTTTTTCTATTTTTGAATGTAGATTGTTGGTTCTATACATACCTATTGGCTTTATTAAAAACAAAGCCAATAGGCGTGCATTCGGCGTGGAAACCAAGCGCACAAGACCTGCCTCGGGGGATACTTTAAGGGTTAGATAATGTTATTTTAGCAATCTGGAATTTTGTTTTAATTTTTAAGGTAAACACATCGCTCTACCTGGTAGTATAACAGCCACAAAAGTAGCTGAACATTCAAAGCTTGAAAACGGTTTTAAACATTAACTTCAATAGAAATATTCAGTTCATTTCATTCACATAATGATGCCGGCCTTTTAAGATGCTACGTCTTGTTAACATCTTCTAGATATTAAATCTAAGCGAAGGTCTAGCTAACAGACGAAACCAGCCTTTTATCGTTACTATACTGATTTACCTTATTTTCATTAAAATACTGAAACTGGCGATGAAAATGTCGACATTTTGAAGTCCATTTATTAGTGACATATGGACGCAGGTTAATACTTCGTCAATATCGTTCCTATGGCGACATCGCTCTCAGAGTTTTCTCATTACGCGTCCCTATTTTGTTTACATTTATTTATTAACCTAAATAAATACATTTTTGACCGCGTCAAGTTGGGGTATTTGTAATTAACCTGTATAAATATTTTATGTATTTTGTAAATGTTAAGAACACCCAAATAAATATGTTGTTTGTATTGTAATATATTTAAAATTATTTATTATAAAATGAATGATATTTTTGTTACTATACGTAGTAGTATTTAGATTATACTTAATAATTATGAGGCTTGGGTGTCTTTCTAAGCTGGTGGATTCGCTGTAATAACTCCACATTTTTACCAATATTTAAACGCAATTATTGGACGCCAACTTAGTTCCTGTTCCTTATTTTTATATTTCTGCACCCTTCCCCTTCAACCTCGGACGCCTACCCTATGTTATATGTTCTATCTCGAGGGGCCCTTTTTCTGCCTTTAGTCCGTAGTAGGTCGGGCCGTTGTGCGCGATATGCCTGTTATGGGTCTAGCCAGCCCAACTCCTTCCAGAAGCGCAGGAACTTCCTGGTTCCCCCACAGACCTCTCGGAGTGACCCTGGTATACCGAGGATTTTAGTCTGTTGTGCAGCTACACCTTCGCATTCCAAAATAACGTGCAAGGATGCCTACCCTATCTCTATCCCTACCACCACCGCATTGAACTAGCCGCGTGGGTGCCATATTCACTTCTGTCCATGCCGCAGCCGTAGTCACCGCATTCGCTGTTAAAAGAAAATAAAGAAAAACAAAACTTTAAAATAAGTATAAGAACATTATAATTCAACTAAGGCAACGTAGTACCTTTTCACACAGGCATAAAAGAAAAAACAAAATCAAAAATTAAAAAGAATACCATTAAAATTTAAGCATTCGAACTTTAAATGCTGGCACATTTAACTAGATCTTAACGCACAATTATTCAGCTCCAAAGTTATTCAATGCGCTTAAATGAATGTAAAACGACGACTTCAAACTATGAATTAAACAGTCATTATCTCTGTTTTAATGAAGCCTCGTTACGAATTTGTAAAGCACGACGTGTCAATGAAGTGTGAATAAAAAAGATTCATTATAATTATGTCTACTGGTAACAGTATGAAAAGATCTCATTAATGTGTATTAATGCCAGGTTGTTCAAGTCCGCAATTAATTTTAAGTGAGGTTCATATTAATTTTCAATCGACAGGCTAAAAATTGTATTAAATTCTGTTGATTTTTTTATGTATCCCGTATACATTATTTTTTATGTTTACGGGCACTGCAATGAAATCCCACTGCACTTGATCGTAAATGTAGTGGGGTCGATAGAATGGTGACTGACGAGAGTTGATTACCCCTCGACAGTCGACATAATTATACCGGCACGTTATACACTCAAATTGTAAAACCCTAGATTTTTTCGTAGTACTAACGTGTTTATACTTCTATAATAAATATATCGACAGCTACGGTGGTGTAATTGTAATGCCTACGCATTACGAGAACGAATATGGCGCTGAAGTCCTGTGGTCAAATCTCAGGACAAAAATAATTGCAGCTCGGAGTCAGGAAGTTGGCGGTGTGATATCACCGTGCATCGGAAAGCACGTAAAGCCGTTGGTCCGTGCCTGATCTCTCTTCGGTCATGTCGGATTGCTGTCTCACCTACGAGTGAATGCCTAGGAGAGTGCATTAATGTATTGCGCACACACTTATGCACTTTAATATCTTCTGCGTACCTGGCCGATCTTAGTTAAGATAGGCCACCGTGGCCGAAATCCGTCTAGGAGGGGTTCATAATACATATAAGTTTTTGAATTTTTTTGAATGGTTATAAAAAGTTTACGCAGAAACCCGTGAATTGATTCAGAAGATTTATTTAGTAAATAGAGTAAGTAAGAATTATTAAGGATTGTAGCGAACTTTAATCGTTTAGGCAGCACACGAACCGCAAGCTCTCAAAAGGAATAATTCTTCCCTGTTTTTGCAACATTTTTAATTGATGATTCGTTCCTACCGGTCATAGCGTGATGTTACATAGTCTATAGCCTTCCTCGACAAATGGGCTATCCAACACTAAAATATTTTATCAATTCGAACCAGTACTTCCTGAGATGAGTGCAATCGAACAAACAAACTCTTCTGCTTTGTATAATATTTATATTATAGCATCTATAGGTATACTCTAGTATAGATACTATAGATTATCTTATCTTGAAATCAAACACAAAACCCAACAAGACGTTCAATCGCCTTAGTTTAATAAGGCCAGATATTTGGGGTAATATAATTGGCGGGAAGAAAAATGTCTTAATACCCAAGAGGTCGTTTAGGCGGACCCCGGGGCGATGAAGTTTCGGCCCTGTCACTCAGTTGTCCGGAGCACGCTCGCTATATTAGCATGCAAATTGACAGCCACACGATTTATAGACTCAAGGCTTGTTTTTAATGGTTAATTTTAGGTCACCTTCCGTTGACGGTGCCTTAATTAATTTTTCGGAAGACAAGGTTACAACGAGAAATGGTAATAAATATTTTATTCGATTTATAGACATTGCTTAGTATCGTATGTATCTTATACATTCTAAGTAAGTAGTGTGGTGCTTATTCTTGTGCGGCAAATTGACTCACTACACAATTATATCTGACAATAAGTATTGCAATTCGGTATGTCAAAGCTGTAATTTTTGTTTGTGATGGACTTATGTCTTAACTTTCTTTAACCACCAAAATTATAGGCAGCGTAATTGAAATTTCTGTACTATGCAGCTTCTTTTTATAGGTGGTCGTATTATTGACCATCAGACAAGCGGCATGCTCGTCTCGTCGTCAACTGCAATATAAAAATGCTGGCTTGTCCATGATTTATCACAACTTTTGCGTCGCGCAGGGGCTGTCCACTTCTTGTTTAGAAACACTACATTATTATGAACTTGACAGTTGTTATAATCGACGAAGCATATATAGATTACATGAAGGTACGCTAAGTCTACCCGAATATCCTTACATATTATAAAACAAAGTCCCTGGACTGCGTCTGTCTGTCTAAACGCGATAAACTCAAAAACTACCGAACGTACTTTCATACGGTTTATACCAATGGACGTAGTAATTCGAGAGAAAGGTTTATGTGTTTAACACATTTATGTTTTTACGACAAAAAAATTGGCTATATGCTTTGTCGTGCGAACTGGCGCGAATCGCTAATTATAATCAATAATGTAGTTTACATAACAACTAGCCAGGAGCAGATTTACTGCTGATAGTAATAAACGCTGTTCAATTTGTCAAAGACGACTTAAATACACTTATTCTGTTGTTTTTACTAAGCATCAAGAAAAACAATATACCCACTGTTTTTTGTTTTATTTCAGACGTTTAATATACTCATAATTTTGTATTCAGGCTGTAAAATTTTAATATCATTCCTTTCTGTACCATTTCGAGAAACAATTATGTTTTAAGGGTAAAAAGTCATAATGTTTTTTGTGTTTCAAAGTTATTCACCTTGACTTGAAAGTGATTGTGTTCGTATTTCATTATGTTTTTATTAGTTTCGAAGGACTATCAGAATTTATTATTTAGTATTTTTTACGAGTTTATTTTTCTAAATAAAATTTCGTGTCACACGAACGAGTATATCAGATTAGACGTGAGCTCGTTGAGGTATACGACATTTACAGGATGAATTTATAAACAAAATCTGTTTCATTCAACTCAGTAATCACCTACATAGTGTAAGGACGTCGAGTGCAACTTTAACCCCTTTTTATAGCATATAGGCTTGCGCTTGCGCTTGACCACTTTCTCGCCTGATAATAAGTGATAATGTGGTCAACGGCAGGCTCGCCTAGAAGATACTTATTCACTCGTGACTTGAAGATGCCCTGGTTATAATTATCGGAAAATATAGACTCGGAGAGGTCCATTCTTTAGCAGTGCGTATGATAAATGTGGATCCAGAACGCTTTGTGTGCACCGGTGGCATATCAACCAAGTATCGGTCACACTTCGCCGTGTCTCTTGTCGTATGATAGAAAGGGCTTGAGGGAATTAAATGATATTGATATTTATGAATTTCATTATAGTGTCCATGCCTTAGTCTAGTCAAATGGCTTTAAACGAGACTTGTTTCTTTGTATCATAATGTATTGTATCGCTTAGTCTGAATGATAATTTAGGTCTTTTGGTGTAATAGAATCTATTAGTTGTGGACTAGGTGGTCTTGGGTTCAATTCTCGAGTACAACACCTTGACGTGTGAATCTTCTAACACGATGTGACCAGGACTGGATCCTCCAGAAGTATTGTCGCTAGACGAGCGGTTGATTGTAAAAACTAAGACGAATTCTTACGACAATAATACAAATATCTACAAATCTCGTATTATATATTGTCTACCAGTGGCGAAAGGTCCATATAATTCGATTTCTGCCGGGTTCCCTTTTGTAATTTATGTAAATTTAATTATCATTATAATAATTTTTCTTCTTCTGCCGACACTCAGTGGGATATAGACGTATGAAATAAGATCCTGACTGATTATATTTGCTAGAATGATTCAGCATTTTTTTATAAACATATTCTTATAAATATACAAGTATTCAGTATATTGTAAATATAAAAAAGACAGAATATTAGAAAAAGTAATTTACTGAAACCCATTAAGCGGTTACTAGTTTGTAAGGAAATAAACAAAACGGTAGAGCCTTGGAATAAACCTGAATAAGTAATCTACTTAATATAATACCTTTTCTTTTGAACCCTTAGTAAATTGGACATTAAGTTGTGGTCCTTGTAGTCTATTATTTGGTACATAAAATTTGTGAAATGTTTTACTAAAACATTGTTTCTAAACGGCTTTCAAGATATAACAACTTGTAAAGATTAGATGTATTAATAATACATATTAAATATTTTAGAGGTCATGTTATGTAAAGTCGATAGATTTGTTTTTTAAATGCCCTTTTCTATTACTTCTCTATCTTATTCTGTCAGTAAGAGCCTCGAGATAGATACCCATGACTTATTAAACAATTTATGACAACGAACTACAGTCGTTATCCTTAGTCTTTAAATGTTCCTTCCTTTTAAATAGAATACAAATAGACAATGCAATGATATCTATCTAGACTCTAGCCGAAGTCTTATACTAGAAATCAACCAACCCGCAAAACCATTATTTGTCGTCTCAACAATGAGAAGACCACCTCGGTGGCGTAGTTGTACTACATGCGTGGTACGGCAGCGCTCTGAGGTCCTGGGTTCGAAACCCAGGTCGGGCAAAGTAATATTTGGGTTTTTCTGCTCAGTATTAGCCCGGAGTCAGAATTTGTGCCCGATATGGCGACAGGCTCGCCCGCTATCACATCATGGGACGAAATACACATGGCGAAAAGTAGATGCCTTGGTTGCGCCTCTGCATGCCCCTTCGGAGATAAATGCGCGATTTGTGTGTGTGTGTGTCAACAATATTAAGGAGAGATATGATCAGAAAATGTTTATAACAGAATAATTCCTTTTGATATATCATATAATAAGTCCTTTTGAAAAGCAAATCAACGCAAATACGTTAAATTAACAGGTTAAATAACCTACTAAACGAAACACATGATGGCAGTTAATCATAATATTCAGACAGAGTTAACGAAGTACAGTCAAGACTTTCATTAAGAAGCTAAGAACTGGTATAATTTAATAAAAACTAGTATAACGCCCATTACTTGAGCACGTATGAACAATTGTGACTCGCTCGTTAGCGGGTATGTTACCTGCCGAGAAAAGGAACTGTACAGAAGGCTAAGTTTTATCACACACTGAGGTGTAGATGGGAAATCGAGCGTTCGAATTAGTTTATTTATAATAGGTGTATATGGAGAAATATGATTGTCTCAGTTGCGTAGTTGTTTTACGGTACGGTTGTAGTGCTGAGGTCGATCCCCGGGTCGGGGAAAGTGATATTGAGTTTTTCTACTCGGTATCAGCTTGGGTTCTGGAATTTGTGTCCGATATGATCAGAGGCTTGCTCCTATCACATCATGGGACGGAATACACGATGGAAAGTGGATGCACTTGTTGCGCCTATGCCTATCCCTTCAGAGATCAAAGGCGTGAGTGATGGTATGTATGGAAATATATATATCATACAAAACTGAGTTCCGATGTCATTTTCATTGAGGTAGGTACTAATTTTATAAAAAAAACAATAACACCGTTACTTAGCACGTGTGATTCGCTCTTAAGAAGGTATGTTTCCTGCTATGACAAGGAACTGCACAAGGTAAGCTCTACCAAACACCAGTCTATACTGATGAACACAAAAGAAAAAGATCTATGTTAGAAGTAAACGCAGCAGTTACTGAACGGAATTGAACGAATTAGGAAATAGATCATGTCCTAAATTAACTTAAAGGCTAGATACTTCTTATACTAGGAAAAGTAGGTAAATAGAACTTTTATACAGATTAAAAGACTCTGGGCTCTTACATGAAATAAAGATACAAAACAAAAAAAAACTTTTATACATAGAAAGGTCTTTCATAACTGTGAAACTACGAACAAGAACTAGTGAACAATATTTGTCAAATGACGAGTTTTGCGGCTGAGATTATCTCGAAGACGTAATAACTCGCCGAGCCGAACTCCAACATCACCGCGTGAGGTTTCTGTTTTGAAAAGCATTGTGTTGTTTTATGCACAACAAATGCAGAAAATATACATTCACTTTTAATGATGATGCTGAAAAGCCTGGACGGCTTTTATTCTGAAGACACAATTAAATAATTGCACTTTTTGTGACAATTTCGGAGTTTTTATGTTGCCAAAATTATAAAGGTGTTAAATTTATAGTGGATGACCCATGACACAGGACGGCATCTAGCATAGGAAATTTGTTCTTGGCTTTCGATAAGTAACGACACTGACACGGAATAGTTAATTATAAGATACTATTGATACGTCTAAAATAAACATCAGCGACAAATAAACAAACGCTGATGATGGTCAACGAGGTACCTCTGATAAATAAAAGTTTGCTGACAACGAATACATTTCAGATAACATTTTATTGCAGCAGCCATCGAACTTTTAAATGATTGGCGACGTGACAGACTGCACTTACTACTTAGTCTACATTTAAGAATAATTCCTTGCATTCGTTTAATTAATTTTATGGGTCCTTGGACGAAGCTCGTTACGCTGGCGTCAGACGACGGGTCGGTGAGCGCACGCGGTACACTCGTACTAAAACGATGCGAATTCACCTTCATTTTTTAGAATATTTTGTAAATCTCTTCTTGGATATAGTTAATTTCTTAAAGCAAAATTTTGACGAACCTTTCTTTTACGCTGTTTCTATTAATTTATTATACCTACTATGCACTCTCAACAGCTTGTCTGCTTCGAACAATATTGCATATTGCGACGTAACAAAAATCATCTTGGGCAATCAAATACTAAAAAGGTGTGGGAAAAAATCTATTATACTCTAAAAATAAAAAAACAAAATACATAATTCAATTTGTGTTTAGTGCTAGTTTTTCTTTTAATTCTCAACTCGGGTTACTATTTCTGTCCGTAATCATAATATTGAAGTGTTGTGGGCGTCGTGTTCTCATGCATTCATGTAATACTCAAACATGCGCGTGGGAGTGCGCGTGTACTCATGCTAGACTAGTGAATTAAGCTTTGTGCATATGCTTCTTTAGGTTGTTTCAACAACTTGTGGTTTCTTACGTGTAGAGTGTAACGTGTGAACGTAGTGCGTCTGCGTGACGCCTTAAGTTTGTATTTTAAGTTGTTTATTTTTTTTTGTAATTTTTAGCTTCCCTTTATGTGAGTTATTTTCTTTGAACATATTATTTTTTAAACCTCTGCAAAATTTGTATGGTTTGGCATAGGTTAACTTATTGCGTGAACGTTTCCAAATTACATTACGATATAGTGTTTGTTTAATTTGCTGCGCTTGGCATCACTTTTAAATTAAATTATATACTTGTTGAGTTTTCCGAACTTGGCCTTACATAATAGCTATAAGCTATATTTTTAATTATTGTATCTGTATTGTTAAGTCTGATGAAAAACGTAATGAATAATAAATAATAAAAAATAATCACTTGATTAAAATTTAATTTGATATTCTGATATACTAACTGGAAAAATGGGCTTTGTGATATAGTAAATCTGTTACAAAAATAATTCGATTAAGTTGCTAAAACACTTGTTTAGTTTTGTTTTACAACACAGGCTATCTTGGTTGTAAAAGAGTTATTGTGCGATTCAACTTTACAACCTGTTAACGTAGGCAAAGTTGATGTTTTCTACGAACAACGGAAAAGTAGCACATTGCTATAGTTTTGTGGTTAATTAGGCATTAACTTTTTTTAAATGTTACAGTTATAATTTTTTTTATGGCGGATGTAATTTTAGAAAGAGTTATTAATTTTTGACATTAGAAGGCATCGCACTAATTCTGTCAACTAGTTACAGAGAACATTACTATGATTTTGACAGTTGCTGAAGTAGTTAAAGCAACTCTTAGTAATAGTAAATAAGTATTTTTCGACGTGTTGAAAAATACTGATAATAATTTCCTTATAAAACTACTGAAAATATCCCAAGTTTTTTTTTTAAATACAGGCACGGCACTCACTGCACCTGATGGTACATGAATTGAGATTTAATAGAATGTCGACTGGCGAGAGATGATTACCCCTCGACAGTCGAAACAATTATGCCGGCCTGTTGGAACCGGATATACACAGGCTGATCCCGGAACGCGACAAACTTACGTGGGCCACTATGACGGGTTTTAACACCATGTGTACGGTGATCGATATCCAGGCGAATGAAAAATATATATTACCAGCAGCATATTTATTACTTATTAGTAAAGTCATAAAAATGTAACATACTAAATATCTCAGCTTCAAAAATATCCCCGACGAAATAAAACCAAGGTAATTAAACGAATGACCCCGAGCACCTAGCTTCACTTCGTAATAAAGCAGCTATATTTCGCATTCGCTTGCATTGCAATTTTCTCTGTTCCTATCGCAGTTAATAACTCAACTACAGATACTGAGGCGTATACTCTTACACATCGATCTACGTCCTATATCGACGGTCTTTTTAACCTGCTTCCTTCTTTCATACGAATGTTTTATAACTTCATTCTGCGAGCTAGTTTCTCGTATTTTTTGTTCGAGGCTTTTGAAGATTTGAACAACTTTTGAAGATACCATTGAATTTCCCGGTGTTCTATAAATTACTAATCCAAAGTATTATATTCTATCTAACAGCCAAATTTCATTAACGATGAGCGGTATACAGGTGGATTTTTAGGTGGGGCAACAAGGGCAACTACCCTAATTGTTGTGCCAACATGAAAATTTTCTTAGCAGATTATCCATCATTTATGAAGACATTACGATCTGTATTCACAGATTTTGAAAAATTGTATAGTCATCAAAAATATATATATATATTTTATAAATAAAAACTCTCAACTAAGCTATCGCACCGGGGATAGCCTAGTTGGAATGGAACGGACTGCTGAGACGAATATTCAAAACAGAAGAGCACGTACCTCTGACTTTTTTTTATAAATTATGTGTATATTCATTGAGAATTATCGCTTGCTTTAACGGTGAAGGAAAATATCGTAAGCATAGATGAGAAGTTTTCTATAGGAACATTGAGGATGTGTGAAGTCTATCAATCCGCACTAGACCAGCCATTGGATTAACGCTTAACCTCTCTCAGTAGTAGAGGAGGTCCATGCCCAGTAGGACAGTATATAATACAGGGCTGGTATTATATTATTACTTTACAAAATATATGTAATAACGCCTTTCTAAACCTCGTCATATGAACGGGGTCTAATACGAATTACATACAAGTATAAATAGACATTTCGTACCCAACGTCAATAAACTACCCTCAGTTAATGTATTCCCTTTTTTCCTTTCTTGAGGTCCTTAATTATGCGACTTTGTAATGGGCGGACCTCGGGATCTTGTTCAGAAGCCCGGAGCGAAAGGGCGTGAAGTGTTTATGTGTTTTGAAAACAGTTCGGAGTTAAAGGAAATGTTATGGATTTGTTTGTTTAAACAAATTATTTCGCGCCGCTATCCTACCCGATGACATCCGGCGTTTCCGGAAGTATTCGGCTGCGCGGGCAGGCTGGCAGAAGAGAAGCTATGTCACGCGGCGACTATTCTATTATTATTATTCTCTTTGGTTGGACGTTGTCAAAAAAATGTCTAAAATTGTATTCTGTAATTATTTTTCTAATATAATGTTTACTGTAAAAAGAGCGTTTTAACAAAATATTTGTAATGGTTTGATAATTATTAAAGTGTATGTTCATTTTAATATTATTTATTATAGGTGTTATATTTTTTATAGGTACTGACACGGCAAAATGACCTCTCTGTATCCGATGGTAGGTCAAGTGGGGTCCAGATTGTCGACTAACGAGAAATGATTATCCCTCGCTAGTCGACACACTTATGCCGGCATATTTGAAACCGGATATACACAGGTTGATACCGGACTCTTACGTGAGCCACTATGGGTTTTAAACCTTGTGTACGGTGGTCGCTATCCGGGCGTTTAAAGTTATCCTATCACCAGCAAATATCGTAAATTATAAATTTACTATTATATTTATTAACTAATTTTATGGATGGTTAAGGGACATATTATTCCGTTCACCTGCCCGTGATTACAACACTGTGCAATTACGGGATTTCTAATCAAGGACAGCTTTGGTAGGCGTTTAAGTAAATAGGGGATTTTTTATTGCTTTTCCTATATAGAAAAAGAGTAAAAAAAATTAGGCCAGACACATAATTACAAAAAAAAAACGATATATCGCCACAATAGGGCTCCCTCATACTTAATAATTTTATTTTTAAATTTTAATGTACTAAGTACCTAGTACAGTAAACAATACTCACTTGCGTAGGTTTATTGTCATATTTCACAGATATAATTCGCTAGTTACATATGTAGACGTACAAACTTTTAATACGTTTAATTTATATACCTAAATACTTTAACACGGTCGAAATTCATTTTGACGCCAGCTCTTATTTAATGAATAGCTACGAATTTGGCTTAAAAGAAATATTATATTAACCTACATAATATTAATAAATCAACCTTAATTGTTATGAGGGAATGGAGGTCCTAAATATGCTTTAAGATAAGTTTCACTCTTATTTATGTTATTACTTTTGCAATTCAAATATTCAATTGAATGTGAAATTTGTATTCGCTTTATGATTTGTGTATACATTTAATTTCTGTTCTTTCCATTACGGCTTTTGCTCGCACTCCGTCCGCAAAATCTTTCCCAGGACCAATCCTGATATTTTTTTTAATAATTTATACCACTATAAATTATTAAAAAATCATATTAACATTACGATGCGAATGTAACTATCTGCGCTTTCTCGGGTAAATCACTGGACAGCATCCATATTATATATGAACCCCACCGACCACGTACTAGATCTGGCGTTCCGTACGCTCATTGTGTTCAACTCAACTGTACTGCAATCCGTACCCCTGACTTTAGTATGATTTCAATATTGACAACGTGTGGTTATGTACGGAATGGCGCTCGTAAAATAAGCACTAGAGTGTAACTGTAAACCTAGATGTGAATAAAAAATAATAATCAAATAAATACAATTATTTGTTGGTCAAATGAATAAATAGGTTATAGCAATGGTTATAGCAGTGACGTTTTGGTTCCTATTTTAGTTCAGATTTTGAACAAATAGCTTATAAGGACGTTCGTGTCCGTAGAATATATGTCAATGCAGGGCCCTTATTCTGGGCCCTTATTCTGTATGATAGTGTAAACGCGTAACGCGGCCGTGTCATGTTATCTTCGAGAAATGTGCGTGGAATGGTATTCTGTAAGCCAAATTTCTATAGTCCTAAACATGATGCGTTGTGTTACGTGCTTGTTACATACTGTCAAAATAACGTGCGGGATAGAGAATAAGGCCCCAGTATGGTAGTGTAAACGCGTAACGCGGCCGTGTTATGTTATCTTCGAGAAATGTGCGTGGAATGGTATTCTGTAAGCCAAACTTCTATAGTCCTAAACATGACGCGTTGTGTTACGTGCTTGTTACGAACCGTGAAAATAACTATCGGGATAGAGAATAAGGCCCCTGAACGTATGTTGTTGACATTCAGTTCTAAGTTTGATATCCAAGTCATTACTTGCAGTTGTTATTCTCATTTTAAAATATTTATCTCTGCTATATAGTTAGCATGTATTACAATAACGATAAATGTTATTTCAATTGTAACAAACTGGACAAACAACTATAATATATATGTAGTAATGTCTTAAGGTCAATTAAACCATTTATTTCTCTACACACATAAATACAATAAAAAAAAAGTATGAAACGAAAAAAAACACACAGTTAACAATGCCAGGCACTCAACTGATTCCTTGCATGATGTGTGGTAGAAGGGATACCAGCTCATTCCATTGTGTGACAGCGTATACACGCTGTTAAAAAGATAATGTTAATGAAGGTAGATTGTCCATCGCTGTGAATCAAATACCCTGAGTTTAGCAATATCATTCTTAATCTTATTAAATAGTGATCGTAACAGAGATTTATTTATTATAATCAAACCGAAGCCCATGTGGGCGAAGCCGCTAGGGAAAGATGGTATTTCGTACGCTATTCAAGTAGGTGCGCTGTCATTTTCTATTAGAGGAAAAAATAGTATCAGTTAGTGCCAGAGTTTCTTTTACATTAAAAGTATTGTTAGTGTTAGTCCAGTCATTTAAGCTTAAATTAGGTAAGAATCGGAATTCGAGATACCCAGCTGTAAGTCTATAACCTTAAACCTTTGACCTTGAAATTTAATAGTTGCGTACACTCTACCATATGTAGGTTTTGAGACAACTTTTAGGGTGTCAATATACAAGTATTTACAGACTTACAGCTGAGTATCTCGAATTCCGAGGTGAACTTACTATAATGACTGGACTATGTCGGTGAAATGTAGTAACGATTGTTTAACCTTATTTTATTTTTATATTTTCTTTACTCTACACATACACTATCTTATACTGTCCCGATACTGAGCACGAGCCTCCTCTACTATTGAAATGGTTTTAGGCTTTAGTCAACCACGCTTGCCCAGTGTAGCTTGGCAGACTTCACATACTTTCAAAATTCTTATGGTGACTTCTCAGGTATACAGGTTTTCTCAAGATGTTTTCTTTCACCATTAAAGCAAGCGATAATTCCCAAAGAATACACACATTACTTTTTGGAAAAATCAGAGCTGTGTGCCTTTGGTAATTACACATTATTAAATTACAATAAGTAAGGAGCTTATTAAAATATGTAGTATAAATAACCGATTTACATTAATTTATTCACACCTTCATACAAGTACATACGGTAAAAGCCGTGTACAAATACATTAAATACAGACTTCGAACGTCCTCCATTGAAATAATAATATGGTACAGTTTTATTAAATTAATAACAAAAGCCCGTAGCCCGTGCACAATCAAATGAGTTGAAATTTCATTGTAGTTGAAAATATGAACAATAAGTCTTTATTGGAAAACGATTTCGCTTTAAAAGACATTATGTAGTACGAAGCTTTGGTTAAATGCATTCAGTGGTCTCTTTGACGTTTATCTTCGGAGGAGTGATAAAGTAACAGTCGCGTAACACCGTATTTTTATAGCTTTTATGACTTTAGAGATCAAATTGTTCTTTCTGGTTTGGAAATGTAATAAACTAGTGAAAAATTGTCTTATTTACAATGGATATGTAGGTAATAATAAGAGACCTGTATTATATATTGTCCCACTGCTGGGCACGGAAATCCTCTACCACCGATAGGGGTTAAGGCTCTTAGGCCGCTACGCTAGCCTAATACAGATTGACAAACTACATACAATATCATCAAAATTCCTACAGAGAACATCTAAAGTATGCAGGTTTCCTCACGATGTTTTCGTTCATCGTTAAAGCAAGCGATAAGTCATAATACACACATAATTTTAGAACTGACTGCCTCGGTGGCGTAGTTGTATTGCATGTCCGGTACAATAGCGCTCTGAGGTCCTGGGTTCGAATCCCGGTCGGGCAAAGTGATATTTGGGTTTTTCTGCTCAGTATCAGCCCGGAGTCTGGAATTTGTGCCCGATATGGCGATAGGCTCGCCCCTATCACATCATGGGACGGAACATACTTGGCGAAAAGTGGGTGCCCTAGTTGCGCTTCTGCATACTTTCGGGGATAAATGCGTGATGTTATGTATGTATAATTTTAGAAAAGTCAGAGGTGCGTTCTCTGGGGTTTCGCAGCTACGGATAATCGTTTCTGTAGTCCCTTCTTCTCCAAAGTAGGCTATCGTCGCTTAGAATGAATAACTTTAGTAAGCTGTAGGATCCTTATTGTAACACGTAATATGTTCAAAATCAAGAAAATTAATATTTGTTGTGTTTTGAAATAGGGTTGTTTTAATCTAAAAGGAACCACTTTTCACAATAAGTATGCTTCATTCTGGTGGCTGTGTAGTACGTTAGTTGAAGCACGAGATTCAGGGAATGATTCCGAAGTTACTACATAAACAATATTTTTGCTATTCGAAAAATATAAATTATATAACCAGGATTGTACTCTGTACTCGATAAAGTAAGAGGTTCATCCCTATAACATGATGACATGGATTTATATCTTTATGCAGGAAAGCATTAATTGCGTTATGGCTTACGACTCGGGGAAAAGAAGAATTCGTCATATTTTTATAGCTTTGTCTAACATAAGTTTATAGCAATTTATTCATTATTCTGGTTATGAATACCTAATAAAATTCAAAACACTAACCTGATAGTTTCAGAAATATACATCATTTCCATAACTTACTCTTAAGGCGGAGGACTCGCGTGTAGCGACAATTTCGCTTTCTTAACCCATGCACATTTCTGCATAAATTTACCGGGGCTTGTGAACCGGCTAAATATACTTCCTCGGTTGACGACACGAAAGTACGTGACGCGAGTAACTAAGGGAACTCACGTTATTTGATTTGCAACGGTCGTTCGAAGGCGACATTTCTTTGATGGTGATCGATCTAACGGTTAATTTACACTTTACGTGTAAGAATTGCGTCCTGCTTCATTATTGTATAATGAAATTCTCTAGGAATTCAATTTCAGTTTGAACAAAATAATACGCATCACGCCTTTTTAGTTTTCAGGGATAGGCACAAAGCGGAGATGTAACAGACCCATAATTCGCTAGCTATGTTAGGTTATATAATAGATCATCAATTATAATATTATGAGAATATACTATAAAAATATTTCAATAATTCGAATTTTGAACAAGCCGTCTGATCGATAATCGGCTTCGGTGGTTTCATAACGGACAAGCGGATTCACGAACTTTACAGACTCACAGGGACTGGCGCACCGGTACTCCATACTCGTACAAGCTCGGATTAGTCTTATAGCAGTCGACCACGGTTCAATCCGCATGAGAAAGGCAGGCTTTAGTTGAATTACTTTAAACTTTTAGATAGATATCTCTTAGAAGTTATCATTATTATGATTGAAAATGCACTTTTGCAATAGGCTACAATTTCCTGGAATATACGCTTCTTGTGGGATGAATTCGCTCGGGCAGAATTACTAGTCAAAATCTAACTTAAACATTTCCATCTTGATAAATGTCGGCCAAATGCTATAGTAAGATATTAATTGTACTTATTGCCACTGAAATTTGTAGACTAAATGGACTTCGATGTACCGGTTTAAAATCGTTCCAGGTCAACTGGAGATCCAATTAATCCAATCTTTTTGGGGCTCCATAATGAATGCCCTTAAAATAGAGATTTTTACATTTTAAAGTCAATCTGTTCTGTTCTCATTGTCGGTCAGTTATGCAATAATTAGCTAGTGGTGATTAAAACGAATATTTTATTAAAAAACATTATAAATTTCACCTTACTTTACTAATGAAATGTAATTACTATATGAACGAAGATCTCTATAACTTCATCTGTTATCTATACTAATATTTAAAGCTGAACAGTTTGTTTATTTGAACGCGCTAATCTCAGAAACTACCAAACCGATTCTTTTTTTTTTTCATTAATAGAAAGCTATATTACCTATTCCTGAATGTTTTTTTATCCCGGGAAAATATTTATCTCGGTTAAAAATTTTCACGCACGCGGAGGTGAAGTCAAAAGCTTCTAAGCAATGTTAATGTACGAACAACAAATAAATAATTATAATTTGGTAGAAAATTTTATATCCCATATTATCCGTTGCCAGCAAAATGTTTTCGGATAATTCCGTATTGTATACAGGTCTTAAATGCATATGGACCGTTTACGTGATACAGTTTGGCTACGATCTCAAATGAGACACCGCAGTTAGCCAAATTGCCGCTCGTAACCACACTCATGCCCTCATAAGGAAATTTAGTGATATTTCCTCATCAAAATGAAAAATGTTACGAATATTGAGCGAAAATTTAGTAACGAGCCATTTTGGGTATACTAAAAATGAATTGCACAAGTTATTTTATGTGTGCTGGAAGGTTTACTGGCATTCAGATTTGCATCATATAATAATAATGATATACTAAACATTATTATGTAAGTATAATATAAAAAAATACATATACACCCATTTTATACCGGAAGAGGTAGGCAGAGGCGCAACAGGTGCATCCACTTTTCGCCGTGTGTATTCCGTCCCATAATATGATAGGGGGCGACTCTATCGTCATCACAAATTACAGACTCACAGGAAACACTAAATATCACTTTGACCGACCAAGGAATAGAAACCAAGACTATTGTCATACCGTAATATAACTACGACTCCGAATCAGGCAATATAAAAATATATGACATGAAATTTATATTGAAAAATGAATGAGCAATATTTATTTTCTACTTTCACACTACAGTCATATTATATACTAGCTTTTGCTCGCGGCTCCGCCCGCGTTATAAAAAGTTTTTCAAGCCAAAGTTTTCCCGTTATAAAAGTAGTAGTTTCCCGGGAGCCTATGTTCTTCCCAGGGTCTCAAACTGTCTCCATACCAAATTTCATCTTAATACGTTGGGTAGTTTTTGAGTTTAATTTTTAAGTGAAACAATCCCGTCATACATCATTGTTGCATAACTTTAACCGTTTACGCAGCGCAGGCAACGGAAGCTCTCAAAACTCATAATTTTCCCCGTTTTTGCAACATGTTTCATTACTGCTCCGCTCCTATTGGTCATAGCGTGATGATATATAACTTTGAGCACTTCACAAACAAAGGACTATTCAACACAAAAATATGTTTTCAGTTCGAATCGGTAGTTCCTGAGATTAGCCATTACTGCTCCGCTCCTATTGGGTATAGCGTTATGATATATAGCCTATAGCACTCCACGAACAAAGGGCTATCCAACGCAAAAAGAATTTTTCAGTTTGGACCGGTAGTTCCTGAGATTAGCCATTACTGCCCCGCTCCTATTGGGTATAGCGTGATGATATATAGCCTATAGCACTCCACGAACAAAGGGCTATCCAACGCAAAAGATTTTTTCAGTTTGGACCGGTAGTTCCTGAGATTAGCCATTACTGCCCCGCTCCTATTGGGTATAGCGTGATGATATATAGCCTATAGCACTCCACGAACAAAGGGCTATCCAACGTAAAAAGAATTTTTCGGTTTGGACCGGTAGTTCCTGAGATTAGCGCGTTCAAACAAACAAACAAACAAACTCTTCAGCTTTATATAATAGTATAGATAAGAATAGGAAAACTAATTAAATTGAAAATGTATGAATAAATGAGATAGTTTTTGTGGTTATATACAAAGAAATAACGAAGAACACGTCTGATATTTAACAACAAAGATAGTAATGCTGCTATTATTGGAATGTTTTAATACTAGACGAAACTGAATAGATATTTGATCACGTTTATTAGTTCTATTTTGGCAAGATTTTATGGAATGTTGTCAGTGACGAAATTTTATATACGACATAGATTTTTTCTGACTTTAGATTTAGTTTAGCTTTTGATTTCAACTTCGCCCGCAACAAATAAGTTTTTCCGGGATAAAAATACAGTTATATAATATTTTTCTGGGATATTAGTAGTCCATTTCCACATAGGGCTTCAAACTATGACCATGCCAAATTTCATTGAAATCCGGTCGGTAGTTTTTGAGTTTATCGTGTTCAGACTGTCGCGGCGGGCATGTACAATGCAGGTTTATTTCTATTTAGACGCGTTTTTTTATTTAATAACTATCATCTACCATAATTTAATGTCCTTTAAAAAGTTGACAACATTATTATTAGACGCGAAGCTTAAACTATATAAATTTTAACTTTATATTCTTATTGCTTGCAATGCATTAGCGCATGCGTATTATTTTATTTTAGAAGTCAAGAATATAAATTATGCCGCCAGTATCGACGTAGGAAATACAACATAAAAACAAGAAATCGAAAACTAAAGCCTAACAGTTGTTCTGCCTTTTCAAACTAGTGACATTTCCGAACTGCAGAATAGGCTGCGAACAAAGGAATGCATATCCGCAAAAAACGACAATACACATGTCAATAACAAAAGCCTGATGGGTTCTGAAGTACGCTGGCTGTGGTTGTATCGGCTTTGATTGACCGATGAAAAAAAAATCGATACAGCATTGATAAAATGGTGGTGTTTTGTTTTTGTCTTTTATAGTTGCAGGAAGTAATTAAAACATACCCACGTTCATGCCTTTTATACGCAAATGGTATGCAGATATATTACTTATGCATCCAGTTTTCGCCATATTGGAATCCAGGTTCATACTGAATATCATAATCCAATATCGCGAATGTTCAGCAGTGATATTAATAAAAGCATGACGTTCAAATAAATTTAGTATATCGGCAAACTAAGGTGTGGTGAAAGGTCCATAAAACACGATTCCTGCCGACTTCCCTTTTGTAACTTATGTTAAATCTAATTATCATTGGAACGATTTGCAAACCGCATTTATGCATATTAGTAGTAGTACTTATAATCTATATAGTTCCTTTCAGGAAATGTCACCATTCGCCGCTGGTACCTAGGCTGGTTGATGGTACGTGCTTTCAAATTAGAACAGCTATCTGTAATGACAGAGGCATGGTGCATTGCCGTATTTTAATGAATGCAAGTCGAAAGAAGGTTGGATTAGGTCTCATGCACCCTTCTTGCCCGAACGAACAGATTTTGGTCTTCAAACATTTCCGCTAACTTCAAAATTACTTCATTTTTTTCCGTTATAGACACAACCCCGATCTATCCAGCTATTTAGATTTGAAGAAGTAATTAACTATAACGAGGTTTATTCAACAGATAACTTCGTGGAAACAGAACATAAAAAGAACAAGCTATGAGCATCATTTATTGATCTGCAAGGTAAAGCAGTAATTGTATTATTAAACTTTGATTCATTATTCATAATCAATTTACAAATTAATTATCTATCAAACGTAATTACCCGATCATAATCGGATTACGTGACAAATGTCAAGATATTGAAGCTAATTAATATGCGACGTGTCTTCTCAATATATCTACGTATTATGTCCCTGTTTTCCTGCCAGTATTATAAAGGTTTTAGGTAGTATTTAAATCGTATATTCTAAAATTGATTTGATAAGCTTGTTAAAAAATCTTAAAAATAAATAATGATAATTGTATTAAAAATACAAGTAAGAATCCTTTCCTAGCTGAATTTCGGTTACGGTGCCCAATCTCAACGGAGATCAGTCAGATACGTAGGACATAGTAAGTGCATAAGCACTTTACACAGGTGCACTTTCTGTTTCTTCACTGTCATAGTCCAATAAGACGGCAGTCTCAATTAACCGGAGAGAAAACAGGCGCAGGACCAACGACTTTACTTGCCGCAGGAGTAATGAGTAGGTACATCATATTGTTAGGATATAAATATTTTTGTAAGGGAATTTGTGATAACTACTGCTATAAAAACAGAGCGTTTGACTGACAGAGGTAGTCGTCAGTCAGCAGCGAGCAGTTGTTCATTACCAGTCGTACCGGTTGTTCGGTTTGTGTAATATTTGTGAAAGTATATCTGTACTCAGTGATATTTCTTTTTATTTTAATAAAAATCGCTTCAGTTCCTAACAATATTATTAATGTCTTTCATTACGCATAAGTATCTTATAACTATACATATATACTCATACTAAGCAAAATAAATATAACATTTCCTTTCCACTATAATTGTATCTTGCCCTACTCGCACCAATTACACGATGTCTTTGTGCCAATGCAAATCCTTTGTCAAATTACACGTGCAATACCAAAGCAAACCATCGTAGTCAAACTGCACATTGTATACTATTTAAACAATTCCGACAAGGTAAATGCCGGTAATATTAGTCTGAACACGAATTGCTTAAGTTTTGATAGCGCACCTCCCACAGGTGAATGTTTTAACTGAATTCTCAGATGTAAATTTAGTGTTTGTAAAACGCTGAGTAACTTCTGGATTTCCAGCTTTTGTTAAGTCATTCTTTGAGTCGGTAGTGTGATGCATTTTGTTGTGAAACTTGTTTTACAAGCTCCGTGCGCCTAGAAGTTTTAAATCGCTCGCTGTACTCAATCTGTTGCGGCATAACTTTTGTCTAGATAAGTTGTGTTTGGAAAATATAGTGACACTGATTCTATTGGCTATGCGGACGAGAGCAGCACCACCTACCATATGAAACTGTGGTGATTATGTCAAATAATGATATACAGATATTTTAATAATCTATATATATAAAACAAAGACGGGTTTGTTACAACACTTATAACTCGAGATCTGCTGAACCAATTTTCATGGTTATTAATTCGTTGGATTTGTCTCCGCCCAGAATAGCAGAATACATCTTAAAAACAATGAAAACTCGATATGTGTAATAATACTTAATCATTTCAATAAATGCTCATTTTTGTTTATTACATGTCAAACATTTGTTGTCCAATCCTGTCAAATACTGTAACAACTATTCATGTGTGCGTTCAGAAATTTATTTTGTGTAAAATGTCTCGAAAGTTTAGGTACTGTTATATTTGTTTGATTTACGACATTAATTTGTGTAAATTATTTATTAATTATTCAATTTTTTTGAAAAAAAAACCATACGCATATTAGCTGTAAATGGTAAGAGAGGGAAAGGAATAGGGTAGAGGAGAGAGGGACCATCTCGAATAGAAGTGTATAGACAAATCGAGAAAAATCTAAAATAGCTCGGAATAATACCTAAGTTTTATTCTACAGGTTAACAAAAGTGAAAATGTCTTTTTATAGGTTGTCTATGATTTTTCTTGATAAGCTATTGTCTATGTTTCGAAAGTTCAGGCACTGTTATGAATTAATCCGAGTGTATCCCAATCTGCACAACATAGTTTTCAATATTTCTTTTCTGACATGTGTTTGAAGTACTTAATTATTATTATTTTTCTAATTTTTATTCTCTTTCTGTATGTATTCATCATCGTTCTTCATTCATCATAATAAAATACTTTTATATTTCTATTATTATGTATCATTGTATTACTTGCATCAAAGCCTAAATTAGTTCAGCTAAAAGGTAACACGACACTCACACTCTTAGGCGGTACGAAGTTCGCCGGGTCAGCTAGTTTCTAATAAATAAATTAATGGATTTAAAATGAAACAGATTTTTAGTCTGTTTTGTTTTGTGTCCGCTATTACTTGACATTGGCAAAATCAAGGATAAATAAATATTGGCAACCATAGATAAGAGAAGGAGAAAAAATAAAGTAATATTCATTTCATCCACGAAGACGTTCCGCGCTATACTTTGAGCGGGGTGTTGTGGGGTGTCGCGGGATAGGTTGACTGATTTAAGCACTTTCTCCGACACTACATCGTAGTGTGCGTGTGCACGCACACTACGAAAGTAGTGGGACGAGTCTTCAAAGATGAAATAGTCTATATAATACGATAGAAAAGGAAGATGACAAATTATTTCATGTTAAAATTTAACAGTACATACAAAAGTGATATCATAAAATAAATTTTAAAAGTATAAAACTCAAAATTAGTTTCTAACTATAAACTGTGA